>NW_027010313.1:0-20000 GCF_036934945.1 Oncorhynchus masou masou
GACTAGTAAAGGTTTATGTCCACCAGGACTAGTAAAGGTTTATGTCCATCAGGACTAGTAAAGGTTTATGTCCATCAGGACTAGTAAAGGTTTATGTCCATCAGGACTAGTAAAGGTTTATGTCCATCAGGACTAGTAAAGGTTTATGTCCATCAGGACTAGTAAAGGTTTATGTCCATCAGGACTAGTAAAGGTTTATGTCCATCAGGACTAGTAAAGGTTTATGTCCATCAGGACTAGTAAAGGTTAATGTTCATCAGGACTAGTAAAGGTTTATGTCCATCAGGACTAGTAAAGGTTTATGTCCACCAGGACTAGTAAAGGTTTATGTCCACCAGGACTAGTAAAGGTTAATGTCCATCAGGACTAGTAAAGGTTTATGTCCACCAGGACTAGTAAAGGTTTATGTCCATCAGGACTAGTAAAGGTTTATGTCCATCAGGACTAGTAAAGGTTAATGTTCATCAGGACTAGTAAAGGTTTATGTCCATCAGGACTAGTAAAGGTTTATGTCCACCAGGACTAGTAAAGGTTTATGTCCATCAGGACTAGTAAAGGTTAATGTCCATCAGGACTAGTAAAGGCTCACAGGGCTCATAGGGCTCACGGGGCTCACGGGGCTCACATAGCTCACAGGGCTCATAGGGCTCACATAGCTCACATGGCTCACAGGGCTCATAGGGCTCACAGGGCTCACAGGGCACACAGGGCTCACATGGCTCACATGGCTCACATGGCTCACATGGCTCACATAGCTCACAGGGCACACAAGGCACACAGGGCTCACAGGGCTCACAGGGCACACAGGGCACACAGGGCTCACAGGGCACACAGGGCTCACAGGGCTCACATGGCTCACAGGGCACACATGGCTCACATGGCTCACAGGGCACACAGGGCTCACAGGGCACACAGGGCTCACATGGCTCACATGGCTCACATGGCTCACATGGCTCACATGGCTCACAGGGCTCACAGGGCACACAGGGCTCACATAGGGGAAGAGGTTGCCATTTGGGGGCCATACCCTTCTCCATGCCCTGAGGGTACTATGAAACTAGCCAGGTTTCTTTATCAATGTTTTATTTGACATTAGTCTATAATGAATCATTCTGCGATGCAAGATCCACCTCACAACAACATGGCGGTACGTCTGAACAACATGGTGAACGTGGTAAAACACAGAGTTGAAGATCACAAAGGCATTTCAATAAAAACCCACCATGGAGACAGAGGTGGAGAAAAGGGGTCTCAGATGAAAACAAACAGACAGACAGTTGTTGTGTCAGCTGGGAAGAAGAGAGAGAGATGAAACAGAGGGTGATGTATCCTCCTCTCAGCCTCACAGTAGATCTCTGAGTCCTTCTCATCTCCTTACCACAGACGAACCACTCCAGCTCTTTTCATGTTGTCTGAACGCGGGAATTGAAATAAACAATGGTCTCTGTTTGACTTCATTTCCTGGCTCAAGTTGTTATCACCACCTGGTTGGTTGGTTGGTGGTTGGTTGGTTGGTTGGTGGTTGGTTGGTGGTTGGTTGGTTGGTGGTTGGTTGGTTGGTTGGTTGGTTGGTTGGCTGGTGGTTGGTTGGTTGGTTGGTTGGTTGGTTGGTTGGTTGGTGGTTGGTTGGTTGGTGGTTGGTTGGTTGGTTGGTTGGTTGGTTTGTTGGTTGGTGGTTGGTTGGTTGGTTGGTGGTTGGTTGGCTGGTGGTTGGTTGGTTGGTTGGTTGGTGGTTGGTTGGTTGGTTGGTTGGTTGGTTGGTTGGTTGGCTGGTGGTTGGTTGGTTGGTTGGTTGGTTGGTTGGTTGGTTGGTGGTTGGTTGGTTGGTTGGTTTGTTGGTTGGTTGGTTGGTGGTTGGTTGGTTGGTTGGCTGGTGGTTGGTTGGTTGGTTGGTTGGTGGTTGGTTGGTTGGTTGGTTGGTGGTTGGTTGGTTGGTTGGTTGGTTGGTTGGTTGGTTGGCTGGTGGTTGGTTGGTTGGTTGGTTGGTTGGTTGGTTGGTTGGTTGGTTGGTGGTTGGTTTGGTGGTTGGTGGTTGGTTGGTGGTTGGTTGGTAGGTGGTTGGTTGGTTGGTTGGTGGTTGGTTGGTAGGTGGTTGGTTGGTTGGTTGTTGGTTGTTGGTTGGTTGGTTGGTTGGTTGGTTGGTTGGTTGGTTGGTTGGGTGCCCCCTCATTATTCTGCCCCAGCCTGTTCAGACCAACATCACCATGACGATGTGCATCATGTTGACACACATAAACTTTGACATTCACGTCAGTTAAGTTTTTACGTCAATGAAACTAACCTTAAAATGTAAGCTTCCTCATTATTCTGACTGTAGTGGGGATAAAGTTAGGATTCTGTCCTCATTATTCTGCCCGTAGTGGGGATAAAGTTAGGATTATGTCTACACACAATACCCATAATGACATCACAATACCTCATAATGACATCACAATACCCCATAATGACATCACAATACCCCATAATGACATCACAATACCCCATAATGACATCACAATACCGAATAATGACGACAAAGAGAAAACCGGTTTTGAGAAATTGTAGCAAATGTTGTTACAATGAAAAGCTGAAATCCCTTATTTGCATCAGTATTCAGACCCTTTGCTATGAGACTCCAAATGGAGCTCAGGTTCACCCTGTTTCCATGAATCATCCTTGAGATGTTTCTACAACTTGATTGCAGCCCACCTGTGGTAAATTCAATTGTTTGGACATGATTTGGAAAGGCACACACCTGTCTATATAAGGTCCCACAGTTGACAGTGCATCGCCACACACACACACACACACACACACACACACACACACACACACACACACACACACACACACACACACACACACACACACACACACACACACACACCTTGGTCTCTCCTTCTGTCTTTATCTCCCTCCCTCCCCTTCTCCCTCCCTCCCTCCCTCCCCCTTCTCCCTCCCTCCCTCCCCTCCCTCCATGATGTGTGGCCACCTCTCTCTAATCGGATATATCAATAGATGGGGAAGCTGCAGCGTGTCAATAAGAAGTGCTCCTTCAGCAAATACCGTCCTGAATAAAAATCTATATCTTGAAGGAGACTGTAAGAACATTTCTTTAGACGAGGACATACGTTCACTAACCATAATTGAGGAATCGTTCTTTAGGAGTGTTGGATTTGAAGGAACTATTTTGATGACATAGAATCATACATTGATAGATTTGGAATTGGTGCAGAAGAGTTGACCGCAACATATATTTTGACAGAAATCAATCGTGGTGAACATTTTTGGACAGACACTGTCTGAGTAAATTATTCCAACGAGAGTTTCTATCAACACACAGTCAGGAGAGGGACAACAGGTGGTTAGAGCTGGAGGTTGCTGGATCGAATCCCCGAGCTGACAAGGTCAACCACCTGTTGTTCTGTCCCTGAACAAGGCAGTTAACCCACTGTTCCCCTGAGCAAGGCAGTTAACCCACTGTTCCCCTGAACAAGGCAGTTAACCCACTGTTCCCTGAACAAGGCAGTTAACCCACTGTTCCCCTGAACAAGGCAGTTAAGCCACTGTTCCCTGAACAAGGCAGTTATCCCACTGTTCCCTGAACAAGGCAGTTAACCCACTGTTCCCTGAACAAGGCAGTTAACCCACTGTTCCCCTGAACAAGGCAGTTAACTCACTGTTGCCCTGAACAAGGCAGTTAACCCACTGTTCGCGGTAGGCCGTCATTTTAAATAAGAATTAGTTCTTAAGCCACTTGCCTGGTTAAATAAAAGGTTAGTAGGGAGGGACGACTAGATACTGATGGATAGGCATATTATTCAGCTACTACACTAGAATACCAGTTCATAACTGCGTTACACTGCACTCCCATGACCAACGAAATTACCAGGCCACAGCTAACAGAGACAGTTAAAGGTGAACTACTAGGCCACAGCTAACAGAGACAGTTAAAGGTGAACTACCAGGCCACAGATAGAGACAGTTACAGGTGAACTACCAGGCCACAGATAGAGACAGTTAAAGGTGAACTACCAGGCCACAGATAGAGACAGTTAAAGGTGAACTACCAGGCCACAGATAACAGAGACAGTTAAAGGTGAACTACCAGGCCACAGATAACAGAGACAGTTAAAGGTGAATTACCAGGCCACAGATAGAGACAGTTAAAGGTGAACTACCAGGCCACAGATAGAGACAGTTAAAGGTGAACTACCAGGCCACAGATAGAGACAGTTAAAGGTAAACTACCAGGCCACAGATAACAGAGACAGTTAAAGGTGAACTACCAGGCCACAGATAACAGAGACAGTTAAAGGTGAATTACCAGGCCACAGATAGAGACAGTTAAAGGTGAACTACCAGGCCACAGATAACAGAGACAGTTAAAGCTGAACTACCAGGCCACAGCTAACAGAGACAGTTAAAGGTAAACTACCAGGCCACAGATAACAGAGACAGTTAAAGCTGAACTACCAGGCCACAGCTAACAGAGACAGTTAAAGGTAAACTACCAGGCCACAGATAACAGAGACAGTTAAAGGTGAACTACCAGGCCACAGATAACAGAGACAGTTAAAGCTGAACTACCAGGCCACAGCTAACAGAGACAGTTAAAGGTAAACTACCAGGCCACAGATAACAGAGACAGTTAAAGGTGAACTACCAGGCCACAGATAACAGAGACAGTTAAAGGTGAACTACCAGGCCACAGATAACAGAGACAGTTAAAGGTGAATTACCAGGCCACAGATAACAGAGACAGTTACAGGTATTAAAATATGTAATAACTCAACATCTGAACCCTTGATCTAAATGTGTTCATATTTAATTCAGATCACAGATTGTAGCTTTAATGTTCTTGTTTGTTCTGCTGAGATATTACAATCATTATTCCGTTTGATACTACGGCTGCATTATTAAAACCAATAGTAGTGGTCATTATCCAAAAGGGACTGCAGTGACAACAGTCTTTAATCTGGTTCAGTGCCGGGGGAGGGAGGCTGTTTGACATGTTTAATGTGCTCAGGGCCCGAGAGGCAAATTCTTAGTGTTGTTCCGATTCACTCATAGCTCGTATGTGTAGCCACTCTACTGTGCTCATCATTATGTACACAGAACCACAGCTCCTAATCGCCAGGGATGACTCTCATGTCCTAATTAGGAGTACCTGTTGTGTACAAGGCTGTCTCTCTCACTACTCCCCCTCCCCCTCTCTCACCACTACCCCTCCCCCTCTCTCACCACTTCCTCCCCCTCTCACCACTCCTCCCCCCTCTCTCACCACTCCCCCCCCTCTCACCACTCCCTCCCCCTCTCTCACCACTCCCTCCCCCTCTCACCACTCCCTCCCTCCCTCTCACTACTCCCCCTCCCCCTCTCTCACCACTCCCCCTCTCCCTCACCACTCCCCCCTCTCTCTCACCACTCCCCCCCTCTCTCTCACCACTCCCCCCCTCTCTCACTACTACCCCTCCCCCCTCTCTCACCACTCCCCCTCTCCCTCACCACTCCCCCTCTCTCTCACCACTCCCTCCCTCTCTCTCACCACTACCCCTCCCCCTCTCTCACCACTACCCCCCCCCTCTCTCACCACTCCCTCCCCCTCTCACCACTCCCTCCCCCTCTCTCACCACTCCCCTCTCTCACCACTCCCCCTCTCCCCCCCTCTCACCACTCCCTCCCCCTCTCACCACCCCCTCCCCCTCTCACCACTCCCTCCCCCTCTCACCACTCCCCCCTCTCTCTCACCACTCCCTCCTCTCTCACCACTCCCTCCCCCTCTCACCACTCCCTCCCCCTCTCACCACTCCCTCTCCCTCTCTCTCACCTACCCCTCCCCCTCTCACCACTCCCTCTCACCACTCCCCCCCTCTCTCTCACCACTACCCCCCCCCTCTCTCACCACTCCCTCCCCCTCTCACCACTCCCTCCCCCTCTCACCACTCCCTCCCCCTCTCTCTCACCACCCCCCCTCTCTCTCACCACTACCCCTCCCCCTCTCTCACCACTCCCTCCCCCTCTCACCACTCCCCCTCTCTCTCACCACTCCCTCCCACTCTCTCACCACTCCCCCCCTCTCTCTCACCACTCCCTCCCTCTCTCACCACTCCCCCCTCTCACCACTCCCTCCCCCCTCTCTCACCACTCCCCTCCCCCTCTCTCTCACCACTCCCTCCCCTCTCACCACTCCCTCCCCCTCTCTCACCACTCCCTCCCCCCCCTCTCACCACTCCCTCCCCCCCTCTCTCACCACTCCCTCCCCCCCCTCTCACCACTCCCTCCCCCTCACCACCACCCCCCTCCCCCTCTCTCTCACCACTCCCTCCTCTCACCACTCCCTCCCCTCTCACCACTCCCTCCCCCTCTCTCTCACCACTCCCCCTCTCACCACTCCCTCCCCCTCTCACCACTCCCCTCCCCCTCTCACCACTCCCTCCCCCCTCTCACCACTCCCTCCCCCCTCTCACCACTCCCTCCCCCTCTCACCACTCCCCCCCCTCTCTCACCACTCCCTCCCCCCCTCTCTCTCACCACTCCCTCCCCCTCTCTCTCACCACTCCCTCCCCCCACTCCTCACCCTCCCCCCTCCCCTCTCACCACTCCCTCCCCTCTCACCACTCCCTCCCCCTCTCACCACTCCCCCCCCCTCTCACCACTCCCTCCCCCTCTCACCACTCCCCCCCCCTCTCACCCCCTCCCCCTCTCACCACTCCCTCCCCCTCTCACCACTCCCTCCCCTCTCACCACTCCCTCCCCCTCTCACCACTCCCTCCCCCTCTCACCACTCCCTCCCCCCTCTCACCACTCCCTCCCACTCACCACTCCTCCCTCTCTCTCCCCCTCTTTCTCACCACTCCCTCCCCCCAGGGGCAGGGCTGGCTATGAGAGGGAGAGGGTAGAGGGAGGAGAGGGGAGGGAGAGAGGAGAGGGGGCGAGGGGCAGGGCTAACTATGGGAGAGGAGAGGGGCTGGCTACGGAACATGTGGAGTTAAAGGTGATATAATATATTAAAGATGAAATATTTTCTTGATTAAATCATGTCTGAATGTCTGAGCTAAAAACTTGAGCATATAAGAAACATAACCGGTTGGTTAAGTAGTGAACCGGTTGGTTAAGTAGTGAACCGGTTGGTTAAGTAGTGAACCGGTTGGTTAAGTAGTGAACCGGTTGGTTAAGTAGTGAACCGGTTGGTTAAGTAGTTAAGTAGTGAATACTGTAGATTTAGAAGATATAAACTAGCAGATCTGAGGAAAACCTGGCTTCTTTAATTATCCTCCCAGCAGCCACCTCACCATATCCCAGCAGCCACCTCTCCATATTCATTATGGTCCTCTCCCAGGAGGCGTGGGTACACACAGAGATATGGAGAGAACAAGGACGAGAGAGGGAAGAGAAGATACATGTTATTCTACATTTTAAACCACTAATAATATAATAGTTTAAACATTGTTATTCTCTTGAATGTTAATGTTTACTGTCAATGTTTGATTGTCGTTGTTTTGTTAAATTCACTTCGGTGGTTTTAATCGTTGTTGTTTTATTTCAATTTTTTCACTTGCTTTGGCAAAGTAAACACATGCTTCCCATGCCAAAAAAGCCCCTTGAATTGAATTGCAGAGAGAGAGAGAGACAGTAAGAGCGGCAGAAAGAGAGCGAGTGAGGGAGATAGAGAGAGAGGGAGAGAGGGGGAGAGAGAGACAGAGAGGGAGAGAGGGGAGAGAGAGAGACAGAGAGAGAGAGGGGAGAGAGGGAGAGAGAGAGAATGAGGGAGAGAGAGACAAGAGACAGAGAGAGACAGAGAGAGAGAGAGAGAGAGAGAGAGAGAGGGGGGAGAGAGAGAGAGAGAGGGAGAGAGAGACAGAGAGAGAGAGAGCTCTGTGTGGAACTCTGTGTGGAACTCTGTGTGGAACTCTGTGTGTGGAACTCTCTGTGTGGGACTCTCGGTGTGGAACTCTCTGTGTGGGACTCTCGGTGTGGAACTCTCTGTGTGGAACTCTCTGTGTGGAACTCTCTGTGTGGGACTCTCGGTGTGGAACTCTCTGTGTGGGACTCTCTGTGTGGAACTCTCTGTGTGGAACTCTCTGTGTGGAACTCTCTGTGTGGAACTCTCTGTGTGGGACTCTCGGTGTGGAACTCTCGGTGTGGAACTCTCTGTGTGGAACTCTCTGTGTGGAACTCTCTGTGTGGAACTCTCTGTGTGGAACTCTCTGTGTGGGACTCTCGGTGTGGAACTCTCTGTGATGAGCAGAATGGAATTAGAACCCCGAGGAGAATAGAAGGAGAAGGATAGAATGGGGTGATGATGTCACTTTCCTGACAAGCCAGCCCAATAAAGACTGATGTATCTATTAAAACAACATGTTGTGTCTACAGAACAGGTATCTATTAAAACAACATGTTGTGTCTACAGAACAGGTATGTATTAAAACAACATGTTGTGTCTACAGAACAGGTATCTATTAAAACAACATGTTGTGTCTACAGAACAGGTATCTATTAAAACAACATGTTGTGTCTACAGAACAGGTATCTATTAAAACAACATGTTGTGTCTACAGAACAGGTATCTATTAAAACAACATGTTGTGTCTACAGAACAGGTATCTATTAAAACAACATGTTGTGTCTACAGAACAGGTATCTATTAAAACAACATGTTGTGTCTACAGAACAGGTATCTATTAAAACAACATGTTGTGTCTACAGAACAGGTATCTATTAAAACAACATGTTGTGTCTACAGAACAGGTATCTATTAAAACAACATGTTGTGTCTACAGAACAGGTATCTATTAAAACAACATGTTGTGTCTACAGAACAGGTATCTATTAAAACAACATGTTGTGTCTACAGAACAGGTATCTATTAAAACAACATGTTGTGTCTACAGAACAGGTATCTATTAAAACAACATGTTGTGTCTACAGAACAGGTATCTATTAAAACATGTTGTGTCTACAGAACAGGTATCTATTAAAACAACATGTTGTGTCTACAGAACAGGTATCTATTAAAACAACATGTTGTGTCTACAGAACAGGTATCTATTAAAACAACATGTTGTGTCTACAGAACAGGTATCTATTAAAACAACATGTTGTGTCTGCAGAACAGGTATCTATTAAAACAACATGTTGTGTCTACAGAATAGGTATCTATTAAAACAACATGTTGTGTCTACAGAACAGGTATCTATTAAAACAACATGTTGTGTCTACAGAATAGGTATCTATTAAAACAACATGTTGTGTCTGCAGAACAGGTATCTATTAAAACAACATGTTGTGTCTACAGAACAGGTATCTATTAAAACAACATGTTGTGTCTACAGAACAGGTATCTATTAAAACATGCTCTCTCTCTCCAAATCTACTGCACTGGAAGTGACTTTGGATTGAAGTGTCTGTCTAAGTGAGCTTGAATAGAAGTGTCTACAAAGTGACCTTGGATAGAAGTGTCTACTAAGTGACCTTGGATAGAAGTGTCTACTAAGTGACCTTGGATAGAAGTGTCTACTAAGTGACCTTGGATAGAAGTGTCTACTAAGTGACCTTGGATAGAAGTGTCTACTAAGTGACCTTGGATAGAAGTGTCTACTAAGTGACCTTGGATAGAAGTGTCTACTAAGTGACCTTGGATAGAAGTGTCTACTAAGTGACCTTGGATAGAAGTGTCTACTAAGTGACCTTGGATAGAAGTGTCTACTAAGTGACCTTGGATAGAAGTGTCTACTAAGTGACCTTGGATAGAAGTGTCTACTAAGTGACCTTGAATAGAAGTGTCTACTAAGTGACCTTGAATAGAAGTGTCTACTAAGTGACCTTGAATGGAAGTGTCTACAAAGTGACCTTGGATAGAAGTGTCTACTAAGTGACCTTGGATAGAAGTGTCTACTAAGTGACCTTGGATAGAAGTGTCTACTAAGTGACCTTGGATAGAAGTGTCTACTAAGTGACCTTGAATAGAAGTGTCTACTAAGTGACCTTGGATAGAAGTGTCTACTAAGTGACCTTGAATAGAAGTGTCTACTAAGTGACCTTGAATGGAAGTGTCTACAAAGTGACCTTGGATAGAAGTGTCTACTAAGTGACCTTGGATAGAAGTGTCTACTAAGTGACCTTGGATAGAAGTGTCTACTAAGTGACCTTGGATAGAAGTGTCTACTAAGTGACCTTGGATAGAAGTGTCTACTAAGTGACCTTGGATAGAAGTGTCTACTAAGTGACCTTGAATAGAAGTGTCTACTAAGTGACCTTGAATGGAAGTGTCTACAAAGTGACCTTGGATAGAAGTGTCTACTAAGTGACCTTGGATAGAAGTGTCTACTAAGTGACCTTGGATAGAAGTGTCTACTAAGTGACCTTGGATAGAAGTGTCTACTAAGTGACCTTGGATAGAAGTGTCTACTAAGTGACCTTGGATAGAAGTGTCTACTAAGTGACCTTGAATAGAAGTGTATGCTAAGTGACCTTGGATAGAAGTGTCTACTAAGTGACCTTGGATAGAAGTGTCTACTAAGTGACATTGGATAGAAGTGTCTACTAAGTGACCTTGAATAGAAGTGTCTACTAAGTGACCTTGAATAGAAGTGTCCTGTGTGGCTCAGTCGGTAGAGCATGGCGCTTGCAACGCCAAGCGTTGTGGGTTCGATTCCCGCTGGGGCCACCCATATGTAAAAAAGTAGTGGCCCCAGCCGACTTGTAAGTCGCTTTGGACAAAAGCGTCTGCTAAATGGGATATATATATAAGTGTCTACTAAGTGACCTTGGATAGAAGTCTCTGCCTAAGTGGCATATATGATTGTTATTCTATGATCTATTTATTTATAGACGGAGTAAACAGAGGATGACTAAGACAAAGATAGAGACTGATAAAGGTTCTGAATTATCCAAATAAACACCCTCTGAGTGTCTGATTAAATAAAATAAGCACCTTAGGAAAAAATGAAATGTCCAAGGAAGCCGAACTGTTTCATCTAACTGCCAGAGTTGACATCTTGACAGAAATATGTCTCTTTCTGCATCGCGGCTCGTTGGTTTAGAACCCGACTGACCTACTCCCACAATGCACTACATTTGACCAGAGCCTATGAACACTGGTCAAAATGAGTGGGGGTGAGCTTACAAATCAACCGAACCAACCACAGACAGACAGCCCTGACCAACATACTATGTTTCCCATTCATCATCCAAATGACTGCAATTATGTCATCTCCTGCCTCCATTTTTAGGTAATTTCATCAGAAAGAGGAAACAGACCGTTTTGTTTTGTTCCTGCCTGAACCTTAACCCCCCAGGGCCAGAGGAGGAGGTTAATGATGATGATGACTCACTAGGCTGATGAAGGAACACAGGGGTTAATGGCTCCAACTGATGTCGGTCTGGAGAGGGAGAGGGGGTGAGGGGGCTATGGGGGGAGAGGGAGAGGGGGAGGGAGAGGGGGTGAGGGGGCTATGGGTGGAGAGGGAGAGGGGGGTGAGGGAGAGGGGTGATGGGACTTTGGGGTGAGGAAGTGAGGGGTGAGGAAGTGAGGGGTGAGGAAGTGAGGGACTGGGGGGTGAGGAAGTGAGGGACTGGGGGGTGAGGAAGTGAGGGTGAGGAAGTGAGGGGTGAGGAAGTGAGGGACTGGGGGGTGAGGAAGTGAGGGACTGGGGGTGAGGAAGTGAGGGGTGAGGGGTGAGGAAGTGAGGGTTGAGGAAGTGAGGGGTGAGGAAGTGAGGGACTGGGGGGTGAGAAAGTGAGGGACTGGGGGTGAGGGAATGAGGGGTGAGGAAGTGAGGGACTGGGGGTGAGGAAGTGAGGGGTGAGGAAGTGAGGGGTGAGAAAGTGAGGGACTGGGGGTGAGGAAGTGAGGGACTGGGGGTGAGGAAGTGAGGGACTGAGGGGTGAGGAAGTGAGGGACTGGGGGTGAGGAAGTGAGGGGTGAGGAAGTGAGGGACTGGGGGGTGAGAAAGTGAGGGACTGGGGTGAGGAAGTGAGGGGTGAGGAAGTGAGGGGTGAGAAAGTGAGGGACTGGGGGTAAGAAAGTGAGGGACTGGGGGTGAGGAAGTGAGGGACTGAGGGTGAGGAAGTGAGGGACTGAGGGTGAGGAAGTGAGGGACTGAGGGATGAGAAAGTGAGGGTGAGGAAGTGAGGGGTGAGAAAGTGAGGGACTGGGGGTGAGAAAGTGAGGGACTGGGGGTGAGGAAGTGAGGGACTGGGGGTGAGGAAGTGAGGGTGAGGAAGTGAGGGGTGAAAGTGAGGGACTGGGGGTGAGAAAGTGAGGGACTGGGGGTGAGGAAGTGAGGGACTGGGGGTGAGAAAGTGAGGACTGGGGGGTGAGAAAGTAAGGGACTGGGGGTGAGGAAGTGAGGGACTGAGGAAGTGAGGGACTGAGGGGTGAGGAAGTGAGGGACTGAGGGGTGAGGAAGTGAGGGGTGAGGAAGTGAGGGGTGAGGAAGTGAGGGGTGAGGAAGTGAGGGACTGAGGGACGAGAAAGTGAGGGGTGAGGGACTGAGGGGTGAGGATGTGATGGACTGAGGGATGAGAAAGTGAGGGGTGAGGAAGTGGAGGCTCGTTACCAGCGTTACGCCGCTGGGCCAATTGTGTGCCACCCGATGGGACTCCCAATTACACTGGTAGTTTGGGATCTGTTAGCATGGGATATGTTAGCATGGGATCTGTTAGCATGGGATCTGTTAGCATGGGATATGTTAGCATGGGATCTGTTAGCATGGGATATGTTAGCATGGGATCTGTTAGCATGCTCTAACCAAGACAGATGTTTAGGACGGTGTTGGCTGGAACACTGACCTAAGGCCAGTTTGGTGTCTTCTCATCTCATCATTAAGGTTGGCATTACGCTGACTCAAGATCTGAAGAAAGAAAGAACGAACCAAAGAAATATAGACAAAGACAGAAAGAAAGCGGGGGCTCTAGGAAAGAAGCTTAACTAGTATATTAAAGTGGTTATACAAAGGCTCTAAGCCCCTTCAGAACCAAGTCAGAGACAGGCCAGATCCAAGTCAGAGCCAGATCTAAGTCAGAGACAGGCCAGAACCAAGTCAGAGCCAGATCTAAGTCAGAGACAGGCCAGAACCAAGTCAGAGCCAGATCCAAGTCAGAGACAGGCCAGATCTAAGTCAGAGCCAGATCCAAGTCAGAGACAGGCCAGATCTAAGTCAGAGACAGATCTAAGTCAGAGACAGGCCAGAACCAAGTCAGAGACAGGCCAGATCTAAGTCAGAACCAGATCCAAGTCAGAGACAGAGGCAGGTGGACAGACACTATGAAAGCAAATGACTGCTTTAGGAAGTTACACACAGTGACCTCTGAAAGATAAAACATGTAAATATATATATAATGTTACGCATACACACCACACACACACAGACAGCAGCTTCTATTCTTCAGGTTTCATTAAACTACATCTCTGTCTTGGCTGTCTATAACCCTCGAGTCGTTGTTAATAATCACCACAGTAGCTCTGCCACCTGCTACTCACTCACTCCAAGCACCTTGAAAAACACTGGTGGGATTTAAGACATCAATGGCAGCTCGGATGATTCTGTTCTATATTAATATAGATAAAATGTATAAACTTTTAAATTCAAGGTAATGAAGGTAATTAATGTGCACATATCAGAAAGACCTGTAGACTGAGACCTGACCTGTAGTCTGAGACCTGACCTGTAGACTGAGACCTGACCTGTAGACTGAGACCTGACCTGTAGACTGAGACCTGACCTGTAGACTGAGACCTGACCTGTAGACTGAGACCTGTAGACTGAGACCTGACCTGTAGACTGAGATCTGACCTGTAGTCTGAGAGCTGACCTGTAGACTGAGACCTGACCTGTAGACTGAGACCTGACCTGTAGACTGAGACCTGTAGACTGAGACCTGACCTGTAGACTGAGACCTGACCTGTAGACTGAGACCTGACCTGTAGACTGAGACCTGTAGACTGAGACCTGACCTGTAGACTGAGACCTGACCTGTAGACTGAGACCTGACCTGTAGACTGAGACCTGTAGACTGAGACCTGACCTGTAGACTGAGACCTGACCTGTAGACTGAGACCTGTAGACTGAGACCTGACCTGTAGACTGAGACCTGACCTGTAGACTGAGACCTGACCTGTAGACTGAGACCTGTAGACTGAGACCTGACCTGTAGACTGAGACCTGACCTGTAGACTGAGACCTGTAGACTGAGATCTGACCTGTAGTCAGTTTACTCTCCCTGTCCTCTCTCCCACCCCCAACCCCCCACCCCACCCCCTCTTCTCTTCTCCCTGTCCTCTCTCCCACCCCCCACCCCCTCTTCTCTTCTCCCTGTCCTCTCTCCCACCCCCACCCCCCTCCATTCCCCCACGCCCCTCTCTCCCCTCTCTCCCTCTTTCCCCCTCGCTCCCTCTTTCCCCCCACTCCCCTCTTTTACCCCCGTTTCCCTCTCTCCTCTCTTCTCCCCTCCCCCTCTTCTCCCCTTCACCAAACCTTTCCCCCGCACCCCCTCTCCCCTCTTCTCCCCTCCCTGTGTTTCCCTCTCTAGACAGACTCTCTGAGCTGAAACATCATGTCAGAGGAAGGAAAGCAGCCAATCAATAGCCCTCTTCACTTGATGACAGATAATTTAGGACATAATTACGGGAGCAACATTTTCTCTCCGGTGGCAGGGAGGGAAATAAACTGAGCCTTTCATCTGGCACCTCCCAACTATAACAACTCCTACCTAAAGACTGGACCAAACTGTCCCTAATAGTCCCCCAACACACCCAACACCTCTGAATCTACACATAGTGGCTTACAATCAAATGTATTTATAAAGCCCTTCTTACATCAGCTGACGTCTCAAAGCGCTGTACAGAAACCCAGCCTAAAACCCCTAACAGCAAGCAATGCAGGTGTAGAAGCACGGTGGCTAGGAATAACTCCCTAGAAAGGCCAGAACCTAGGAAGAAAGCTAGAGAGGAACCAGACTATGAGGAAAAACTCCCTAGAAAGGCCAGAACCTAGGAATAAACCTAGAGAGGAACCAGACTATGAGGAAAAACTCCCTAGAAATGCCAGAACCTAGGAAGAAACCTAGAGAGGAACCAAGCGATGAGGAAAAACTCCCTAGAAAGGCCAGAACCTAGGAAGAAACCTAGAGAGGAACCAGGCGATGAGGAAAAACTCCCTAGAAAGGTCAGAACCTAGGAAGAAACCTAGAGAGGAACCAGGCGATGAGGAAAAACTCCCTAGAAAGGACAGAACCTAGGAAGAAACCTAGAGAGGAACCAGGCTCTGAAGGGTGGGTCAGTCCTCTTCTGGCTGTACCAGGTGGAGATTATAAACCTAGAGAGGAACAAGGCTCTGAAGGGTGGTCAGTCCTCTTCTGGCTGTACCAGGTGGAGATTATAAACCTAGAGCGGAACCAGGCTATGAAGGGTGGTCAGTCCTCTTCTGGTTGTACCAGGTGGAGATTATAAACCTAGAGAGGAACCAGGCTCTGAAGGGTGGTCAGTCCTCTTCTGGCTGTACCAGGTGGAGATTATAAACCTAGAGAGGAACCAGGCTATGAGGAAAACGCCCTAGAAAGGACAGAACCTAGGAAGAAACCTAGAGAGGAACCAGGCTCTGAGGGTGGGTCAGTCCTCTTCTGGCTGTACCAGGTGGAGATTATAAACCTAGAGAGGAACCAGGCTCTGAGGGGTGGGTCAGTCCTCTTCTGGCTGTGCCAGGTGGAGATTATAAACCTAGAGAGGAACCAGGCTATGAGGGGTGGGCCAGTCCTCTTCTGGCTGTACCAGGTGGAGATTATAAACCTAGAGAGGAACCAGGCTCTGAGGGGTGGGTCAGTCCTCTTCTGGCTGTGAGAGATGAGACAACCAGAGACATCATTCGCCTGGACAACATGACACATATAACTGTAACACGGCAAACATTTCTAAAATGTTACTGAGTTACAGTTCGTATCAGGAAATCAGTCAAATGAAATAAATGAATTAATCTCTGGACTTCACATGACTGGGAATACGGATCTGTTGGACACAAACATCTGAAACAAAAGGTGAAACCAGTCAGTGGCCATCAGCCTCGTGCAACACAACCCAGCTCCACATAGAGTTGACCGGGCTGTTGATTGGAGCCAACCCAGAGCATCCCAAACATGCTCAATGGTTGACATAACTGGTGAGTGTGCAGGTCCTTGGGACCATGGAGCCGTGCGTTATTATGCTGAATCAGGAGGTCGGCGGATGAATGGCACCGACAATGAGTCTCAGGATCTCATCTTCAAATTGAAATGGATTAAAATGCAGTTGTGTTCAAAGTCTGTAGCTTATGTCTGCCCATACCATTACCCGCCACCATGGGGCGCTGTTCACAATGTTGATGGCTGGAGGCTGAAGAAATTTGGCTTAGCCCCTAACACCTCAGAAACTTTTACAGATGCACAATTGCGAGCATCCTGTCGGGCTGTATCACCGCCTGGTACGGCAACTGCAGGGCTCTCCAGAGGGTAGTGAGGTCTGCACAACGCATCACCGGGGAGCAAACTACCTGCCCTCCAGGACACCTACACCACCGATGTCACAGGAAAAAAATCATCAAGGACATCAACCACCCGAGCCACTGCCTGTTTACCCCTTTCTATCATCCAGAAGGCGAGGTCAGTACAGGTGCATCAAAGCTGGGACAGAGAGACTGAAAAAAGCTTCTATCTCAAGGCCATCAGACTGTTAAACAGCCATCACTAGCACTGTTAAACAGCCATCACTAGCACTGTTAAATAGCCATCACTAGCACTGTTAAATAGCCATCACTAGCACTGTTAAACAGCCATCACTAGCACTGTTAAACAGCCATCACTAGCACTTTTAAACAGCCATCACTAGCACTGTTAAACAGCCATCACTAGCACTGTTAAACAGCCATCACTAGCACTGTTAAACATTTACATTTACATTTAAGTCATTTGGCAGACACTCTTATCCAGAGCGACTTACAAATTAAACAGCCATCACTAGCCGGTTACCACCCAGTTTCTCAACCCTGCACCTTAGAGGCTGCTGCTAGACATGCAGTGCATTCAGAAAGCATTCAGACCCCTTGACTTTCTCCACATTTTGTTACGTTACAGCCTCATTCTAAAATGGAATCAATCTACACACAAAACCCCATAACGACAAATAAAAAAATAGGTTTTTAGACATTTTTGCTAATTATAAATAAAATAAAACAAAAATATCACATTTACATAAGTATTCAGACGCTTTACTCAGTACTTTGTTGAAGCACCTTTGGCAGCACATACAACGTCACAGCCTTGTTCTAAAATTGATTAAATTGTTATTTTCCCCCTCATCAATCAACACACAAAACCCCATAATGACATCACAATACCCCATAATGACATCACAATACCCCATAATGACATCACAATACCCCTTAATGATGAAGCTTAAAACAGGATTCTAGAAATTGATGCAAATGTATTCAAAAAAATGAATAATGACATATCACATTTACATAAGTATCCATTCTCAGTACTTTGTTGAAGAACCTTTGGCAGTGATTACAGCCTCCAGTCTTCTTGCGTATGACGCTACAAGCTTGACACACCTGTATTTGGGGAGTTTCTCCCATTCTTCTCTGCAGATCCTCTCAAGTTCTGTCAGGTTGGATGGGAGCGTCGCTGCACAGCTATTTTCAGGTCTCTCCAGAGATGTTTGATTGGGTTCAAGACCAGGCTCTGGCTGGGCCACTCAAGGATATTCAGAGACTTGTCCTGAAGCCACTCCTGCATTATCCCGGCTGTGTGCTTAGGGTCATTGTGCTGTTGGAAGGTGAACCTTCACCCCAGTCTGAGATCCTGGGTGCTCTGGAGCAGGTTTTCATCAAGGATCTCTCTGTACTTTGCTCAGTTCATCTTTCACTCAATCCTGACTAGTCTCCCTGCCGCTGAAAAACATCCCCACAGCATGATGTTGCCACCACCATGCTTCACCGTAAGGATGGTGCCAGGTTTTCTCCAGACGTGACGCTTGACATTCAGGCAAAATAGTTAAATCGTGGTTTCATCATATCAGAGAATCTTGTTTCTCATGATCTGAGTCCTTTAGGTGTCTTTTGGTAAACTCCAAGCGGGCTGTGATGTACCTTTTACTGAGGAGTGGCTTCTGTCTGGTCACTCTACCATAAAGGCCTGATTGGTGGAGTGCTGCAGAGATGGTTGTCCTTCTGGAAGGTTCTCCCATCTCCACAGAGGAACTCTGGAGCTCTGTCAGAGTGACCATCGGCTTCTTGTTCTCGTCCCTGACCAAGGCCTTTCTCCCCGATTGCTCAGTTTGGCCGGGCAGCCAGCTCTAGGAAGAGTCTTGGTGGTTCCAATCTTCATCCATTTAAGAATGATAGAAGCCACTGTGTTCTTGGGGACCTTCAATGCTGCAGAAATGTTATGGTTCCCTTCCCCAGATCTGTGCCTCAACACAATCCTGTCTCGGGGCTCTACGGACAATTCCTTCAACCTCATGGCCTGGTTTTTACTCAGACATGCACTGTCAACGGTGAGACCTTATAGAGACAGGTGTGTGTGTGTGCCTTACCAAATCATGTCAAATCAACCGGTGGACTCCAATCAAGTTGTAGAAACATCTCAATGATGATCAATGGATGAACCTGAGCTCAATTTCGAGTCTCAAAGCAAAGGGTCTGAATACTAACGTAAATCATCTGTTTTTCATTTTTAATACATTCTGAAAATATGTTTTCGGCTCGTCATTATGGGGTATTGTGATGTCATTATGGGGTATTGTGATGTCATTATGGGGGTATTGTGATGTCATTATGGGGTGTTGTGTGTAGATTGATGAGGAAGTTGTTTTATTTAATCCATTTTAGAATAAGGCTGTAAACAAAACAAAATGTGGAAACAGTCAAGGGGTCTGAATACTTTCCGAATGCACTGTAGATAGATAGGTTATATAGGTAGAGAGGATATATAGATAGATAGGTTATATAGGTAGAGAGGATATATAGATAGATAGGTTATATAGGTAGAGAGGATATATAGATAGATAGGTTATATAGGTAGAGAGGATATATAGATAGATAGGTTATATAGGTAGAGAGGATATATAGATAGATAGGTTATATAGGTAGAGAGGATATATAGATAGATAGGTTATATAGGTAGAGAGGATATATAGATAGATAGGTTATATAGGTAGAGAGGATATATAGATAGATAGGTTATATAGGTAGAGAGGATATATAGATAGATAGGTTATATAGGTAGAGAGGATATATAGATAGATAGGTTATATAGGTAGAGAGGATATATAGATAGATAGGTTATATAGGTAGAGAGGATATATAGATAGATAGGTTATATAGGTAGAGAGGATATATAGATAGATAGGTTATATAGGTAGAGAGGATATATAGATAGATAGGTTATATAGGTAGAGAGGATATATAGATAGATAGGTTATATAGGTAGAGAGGATATATAGATAGATAGGTTATATAGGTAGAGAGGATATATAGATAGATAGGTTATATAAATAGTTTGTATTGGTTGTTTAACATGATACGTATTCACACGTCAGTCTCCATGGACACATGGAGCAGCTGCAATGATGCATCTATCTAAAGCAGGAAACTGATGAAACCTGTGATGGTGCTGTGGTGTTACATTAGTCCCAGGCAGGAAACTGGGAAGCCATGATGGTGCTGTGGGGTTACATCAGTCCCAGGCAGGAAACTAGGGAAGCCGTGATGGTGCTGTGGTCTTACATCAGTCCCAGGCAGGAAACTAGGAAGCTGTGATGGTGTTGTGGGGTTACATCAGTCCCAGGCAGGAAACTAGGAAGACGTGATGGTGCTGTGGTCTTACATCAGTCCCAGGCAGGAAACTAGGAAGACGTGATGGTGCTGTGGTCTTACATCAGTCCCAGGCAGGAAACTAGGAAGACGTGATGGTGCTGTGGTGTTACATCAGTCCCAGGCAGGAAACTAGGAAGCCGTGATGGTGCTGTGGTGTTACACCAGTCC
>NW_027010313.1:25000-33315 GCF_036934945.1 Oncorhynchus masou masou
GAGAGGACTACAGTCAATGGAGATGGCTACAGTCAATGGAGAGGACTACAGTCAATGGAGAGGAATACAGTCAATGGAGAGTACTACAGTCAATGGAGAGGAATACAGTCAATGGAGAGGACTACAGTCAATGGAGAGGAATACAGTCAATGGAGAGGACTACAGTCAATGGAGATGAATACAGTCAATGGAGATGACTACAGTCAATGGAGAGGACTACAGTCAATGGAGAGGACTACAGTCAATGGAGAGGAATACAGTCAATGGAGAGGGCTACAGTCAATGGAGAGGACTACAGTCAATGGAGAGGACTACAGTCAATGGAGAGGAATACAGTCAATGGAGAGGACTACAGTCAATGGAGAGGGCTACACAGATAATTGGAAGAGCATACACAGATATAGACCCAGACGTACCAGAGTTACTGAAGGAGGAGGATGCCATCATAGACATTCACGTTTCCTTCGATGACACTTGGCACAACTACAGGATAGGTGTGTGCATTGGTTCTGGTACCAGCCAGCCCTAGAAATTAGTGAAGATCCACCTCGTCACAAAAACTCTTGAACAGAGAGGTTGCACAGAAAATGGGCAGCTGTATATCATAGGATGTGAAATGACAACGTCCTCAAAAGAATGTAGCACGAAGGAACCCAGAACGCAAATTAATGTGTGACCTCTGTAATGTGGTCGCGATGCCCCAAAACTGTCTTTATGTGGCAAACTCTGCATCGACAGAGCAGCCAGTATGTCTTTATGTGGCAAACTCTGCATCGACAGAGCAGCCAGTATGTCTTTATGTGGCAAACTCTGCATTGACAGAGCAGCCAGTATGTCTTTATGTGGCAAACTCTGCATTGACAGAGCAGCCAGTATGTCTTTATGTGGCAAACTCTGCATTGACAGAGCAGCCAGTATGTCTTTATGTGGCAAACTCTGCATTGACAGAGCAGCCAGTATGTCTTTATGTGGCAAACTCTGCATTGACAGAACAGCCAGTATGTCTTTATGTGGCAAACTCTGCATTGACAGAGCAGCCAGTATGTCTTTATGTGGCAAACTCTGCATTGACAGAGCAGCCAGTATGTCTTTATGTGGCAAACTCTGCATTGACAGAGCAGCCAGTATGTCTTTATGTGGCAAACTCTGCATTGACAGAGCAGCCAGTATGTCTTTATGTGGCAAACTCTGCATTGACAGAGCAGCCAGTATGTCAGCAGCTACGTTCACTGAGGGAGACGCTGCTTTATCAAATGCGATGAACAAATTGTGTCTCGACAGCACTTTGGGTGACACAGCAAGCAATTAGAGAGGAGTTGTGAGAGCTGATTAGTGTTCTGTACACTGAGGGCCTTATATAAGGGACAGTCATAGCTGATTAGTGTTCTGTACATTGAGGGCCTTATATAAGGGACAGTCATAGCTGATTAATGTTCTGTACATTGAGGGCCTTATATAAGGGACAGTCATAGCTGATTAATGTTCTGTACATTGAGGGCCTTATATAAGGGACAGTCATAGCTGATTAGTTTTCTGTACATTGAGGGCCTTATATAAGGGACAGTCATAGCTGATTAGTTTTCTGTACATTGAGGGCCTTATATAAGGGACAGTCATAGCTGATTAGTTTTCTGTACATTGAGGGCCTTATATAAGGGACAGTCATAGCTGATTAGTTTTCTGTACATTGAGGGCCTTATATAAGGGACAGTCATAGCTGATTAGTGTTCTGACAATTCAACAGCCATACACAATCATTGTATGTGACAAATTGAGCAAAGTGATGAGAATTTGCCCAAAAACTGCATATTTGTCAAAACAGACCAGTATTCAAAGCATTACATTTACATTTAAGTCATTTAGCAGACGCTCTTATCCAGAGCGACTTACAAATTGGTGAATTCACCTTCTGACATCCAGTGGAACAGCCACTTTACAATAGTGCATCTAAATCATTTAAGGGGGGTGAGAAGGATTACTTTATCCTATCCTAGGTATTCCTTGAAGAGGTGGGGTTTCAGGTTATGCTCTGTTGCTTGAAACTAATGTATTAAACGTGCTAATGTATTAAATGTTCTAATGTATTAAATGTGTTAATGTATTAAACATGCTAATGTATTAAACATGCTAATGTATTAAATGTGCTAGTGTATTAAACATGCTAATGTTTAAATGTGTTAATGTATTAAACATGCTAATGTATTAAACATGCTAGTGTATTAAACGTGCTAATGTATTAAATGTGCTAATGTATTAAACGTGCTAATGTATTAAACATGCTAATGTATTAAACGTGCTAATGTATTAAACGTGCTAATGTATTAAACATGCTAATGTATTAAACATGCTAATGTATTAAACATGCTAGTGTATTAAACATGCTAATGTATTAAACATGCTAATGTATTAAACATGCTAATGTATTAAATGTGCTAATGTATAAAACAAGCTAATGTATTAAACGTGCTAATGTATTAAATGTGCTAATGTATTAAACATGCTAATGTATTAAACATGATAATGTATTAAATGTGCTAATTTATTAAACATGCTAATGTATTAAATGTGCTAATGTATTAAACATGCTAATGTATTACATGTGCTAATGTATTAAATGTGCTAATGTATTAAACGTGCTAATGTATTAAACATGCTAATGTTTTAAACGTGCTAATGTATTAAACGTGCTAATGTATTAAACGTGCTAATGTATTAAACGTGCTAATGTATTAAACATGCTAATGTATTAAACATGCTAGTGTATTAAACATGCTAATGTATTAAACATGCTAATGTATTAAACATGCTAATGTATTAAATGTGCTAATGTATAAAACAAGCTAATGTATTAAGCGTGCTAATGTATTAAATGTGCTAATGTATTAAACATGTTAATGTATTAAACATGATAATGTATTAAATGTGCTAATTTATTAAACATGCAAATGTATTAAATGTGCTAATGTATTAAACATGCTAATGTATTACATGTGCTAATGTATTAAATGTGCTAATGTATTAAACGTGCTAATGTATTAAACATGCTAATGTTTTAAACGTGCTAATGTATTAAACATGCTAATGTATTAAACATGCTAATGTATTTGTAAAATGTATATTTTATGTGTATCAGGTTAGAAATGATATATGAATAAGAGTTTAATTTATGTGATATATTGTTATTTTAATGCTGCTCTTTAATTATTTGTTACTTTTATTTCTTATATGTATTATTTTCAAACTCCATTGTCGATTTAAGGGCTTGTAAGAAAACATGTCTCTGTGAGGTCTACTACACCTGTTGTATTCAGCATTTCACTGTGAGGTCTACTACACCTGTTGTATTCAGCATTTCACTGTGAGGTCTACTACACCTGTTGTATTCAGCATTTCACTGTGAGTTCTACCTACACCTGTTGTATTCAGCATTTCACTGTGAGGTCTACTACACCTGTTGTATTCAGCATTTCACTGTGAGTTCTACCTACACCTGTTGTATTCAGCATTTCACTGTGAGGTCTACTACACCTGTTGTATTCAGCATTTCACTGTGAGGTCTACTACACCTGTTGTATTCAGCATTTCACTGTGAGGTCTACTCCACCTGTTGTATTCAGCATTTCACTGTGAGGTCTACTACACCTGTTGTATTCCGCATTTCACTGTGAGGTCTACTCCACCTGTTGTATTCAGCATTTCACTGTGAGGTCTACTACACCTGTTGTATTCAGCATTTCACTGTGAGGTCTACTACACCTGTTGTATTCAGCATTTCACTACTACTCTATCTCAGCAGGAACACTGCTGTCTGACTGGATGAGGGGAGCTCAGCAGGAACACTGCTGTCTGACTGGATGAGGGGAGCTCAGTGGGAACACTGCTGTCTGACTGGATGAGGGGAGCTCAGCAGGAACACTGCTGTCTGACTGGATGAGGGGAGCTCAGCAGGAACACTGCTGTCTGACTGGATGAGGGGAGCTCAGCAGGAACACTGCTGTCTGACTGGATGAGGGGAGCTCAGTGGGAACACTGCTGTCTGACTGGATGAGGGGAGGGGAGCTCAGTGGGAACACTGCTGTCTGACTGGATGAGGGGAGCTCAGCAGGAACACTGCTGTCTGACTGGATGAGGGGAGCTCAGTGGGAACACTGCTGTCTGACTGGATGAGGGGAGCTCAGTGGGAACACTGCTGTCTGACTGGATGAGGGGAGCTCAGTGGGAACACTGCTGTCTGACTGGATGAGGGGAGCTCAGTGGGAACACTGCTGTCTGACTGGATGAGGGAGCTCAGTGGGAACACTGCTGTCTGACTGGATGAGGGGAGCTCAGTGGGAACACTGCTGTCTGACTGGATGAGGGGAGCTCAGTGGGAACACTGCTGTCTGACTGGATGAGGGGAGCTCAGTGGGAACACTGCTGTCTGACTGGATGAGGGGAGCTCAGTGGGAACACTGCTGTCTGACTGGATGAGGGGAGCTCAGTGGGAACACTGCTGTCTGACTGGATGAGGGAGCTCAGTGGGAACACTGCTGTCTGACTGGATGAGGGGAGCTCAGTGGGAACACTGCTGTCTGACTGGATGAGGGGAGCTCAGCAGGAACACTCACAAGTTCAAGGCTACTGTCCTCTCTCCGCTCTGATCAGTTCTGGACCTCGGAGAGGACAACCCTCAGATTTGTAAACAGCGGATTAGAGTGTTCCCTCTCATGTCTGCATATCAAACGTATATATCTATGGATGAGACAAGGCAGGCCAGATAACCAGCCACCCAGACAGACACCCAGCCAGAAAGCCAGCCACCCAGACAGACACCCAGCCAGAAAACCAGCCACCAAGCCAGAAAACCAGCCACCCAGCCAGGAAACCAGCCAGGCAGACAGACACCCAGCCAGATAACCAGCCAAGGCAGACAGACAGCCAGCCAGCAGTCAGACACCCAGCCAGATAACCAGCCAGACACACAGTCAGACACACAGCTAGATAACTAACCGTATAACCAGCCAGACACCCAGCCAGACACCCAGCCAGACAACCAGCCTGACAACCAGACAGACACCCAGCCAGACACCCAGCCAGTCACCCAGTCAGACAAACAGCCAGATAGCAAGACACCCATCCAGACACCCAGCCAGACACCCAGCCAGAAAGCCAGCCACCCAGCCAGACACCCAGCCAGACAACCAGCCTGACAACCAGACAGACACCCAGCCAGACACCCAGCCAGACACCCAGTCAGACAAACAGCCAGATAGCAAGACACCCATCCAGACACCCAGCCAGACACCCAGCCAGACACCCAGCCAGCCACCCAGCCAGACAGATAGCCCGACAGATAGCCAGCCAGCCAGACACCCAGCCAGACAGATAGCCAGCCAGACACCCAGCCAGCCGGCAGAGGGGTAGAATCCTGACTATGGAAGACATCTAGTCACACTGTCCATTGACCCAGTTACATTAAATTAGACTCTACCCAGACCCAGTTACATTACATTAGACTCTACCCAGACCCAGACAGTTACATTAGACTCTACCCAGACCCAGTTACATTACATTAGACTCTACCCAGACCCAGTTACATTACATTAGACTCTACCCAGACCCAGTTACATTACATTAGACTCTACCCAGACCCAGACAGTTACATTAGACTCTACCCAGACCCAGAAAGTTACATTAGACTCTACCCAGACCCAGTTACATTACATTAGACTCTACCCAGACCCAGACAGTTACATTAGACTCTACCCAGACCCAGTTACATTACATTAGACTCTACCCAGACCCAGTTACATTACATTAGACTCTACCCAGACCCAGTTACATTACATTAGACTCTACCCAGACAGTTACATTACATTAGACTCTACCCAGACCCAGACAGTTACATTAGACTCTACCCAGACAGTTACATTACATTAGACTCTACCCAGACCCAGACAGTTACATTAGACTCTACCCAGACCCAGACAGTTACATTAGACTCTACCCAGACCCAGACAGTTACATTAGACTCTACCCAGACAGTTACATTAGACTCTACCCAGACCCAGTTACATTACATTAGACTCTACCCAGACCCAGACAGTTACATTAGACTCTACCCAGACCCAGTTACATTACATTAGACTCTACCCAGACAGTTACATTAGACTCTACCCAGACCCAGTTACATTACATTAGACTCTACCCAGACCCAGACAGTTACATTAGACTCTACCCAGACCCAGACAGTTACATTAGACTCTACCCAGACAGTTACATTAGACTCTACCCAGACCCAGACAGTTACATTAGACTCTACCCAGACCCAGACAGTTACATTAGACTCTACCCAGACCCAGACAGTTACATTAGACTCTACCCAGACCCAGACAGTTACATTAGACTCTACCCAGACCCAGAAAGTTACATTAGACTCTACCCAGACCCAGTTACATTACATTAGACTCTACCCAGACCCAGACAGTTACATTAGACTCTACCCAGACCCAGACAGTTACATTAGACTCTACCCAGACCCAGACAGTTACATATAGGACATATGTTAGTCTCAGCACATATGTTTAGTCTCAGCACTAAAGGTGATGTTTCTGTTCAGGCAAGAAAACAATGCCTTTCACATGTGTCAGTTCTGTATTGACACAAGGCCCATCAGGCACCTCTTATTGACGTGAATTTATTCTCATTTAATTGAACATCTGTGTGTGAGAAGCACAACAGGGTGGGGCTACTGTTGAGGATCTAAAATAGGCTTCAGGCACAGTGTGAGATAGATCAGCCTAGATCAGATTGATTGAGAGAGAGAGAGAGAGAGAGAGAGAGAGAGAGAGAGAGAGAGAGAGAGAGAGAGAGTGAAAGAGGGAGATATTGAGAGAAAGAGGGAGAGATTAAGAGACAGAGGGAGAGATTGAGAGACAGAGAGAGATGGAGGGGTGATCTGTCATCATATACAGCCCCAGGGAAGTCTGGCATAGCTCCAATCTACCACCAACCACATCACCAGCATGTTACATTGGCAAAGAGGATGAATGAGCAACACAGCTCTTATAGGTTGAAGCCTGGTAAATATGGAGCAGCCATGGAAGAAGAGACAAAGATCTTAGTCTGTGCTGACTAACTGGAGATGCAGGAGGACAGGGGGAGGCTGGGTAACTGCTGAGAGAGAGACGGGAGGGAGAGAGAGACGGGAGGGAGAGAGAGACGGGAGGGAGAGAGAAATTTTGAAAAACTCCAACAATTTTGAAAAACTCCCATATCTACTGGGTGAAATTCCACAGTGTGCCATCAGAGCAGCAAGATTTGTGACCTGTTGCCACGAGAAAAGGGCAACCAGTGAAGAACACGCACCATTGTAAATACAACCAATATCTATGCTTATTTATTTTATCTTGTGTCCTTAACCATTCGTACATTGTAAAAACACTGTATATATATATATATAATATGACATTTGTAATGTCTTTATTGTTTTGAAACTTCTGTATGTGTGTACTGTTAATTTTTATTGTTTATTTCACTTTATATATTATCTACCTTACTTGCTTTGGCAATGTTAACACATGTTACCCATGCCAATAAAGCCCCTTGAATTGAATTGAATTGAGAGACGGGAGGGGAGAGAGAGGGAGAGAGAGATCACACAACTGATCATATTTACAACATGATAGATAAACATGTCCACCAAAATAATACCAAAACGTATGCTTGCTTTATCGACTTCCAAAAAACATTTGATTCTATTTGGCATACAGGACTGTTCTACAAAGTTATTGAAAGTGGTGTAGGGGGTAAAACACAAGACATAATTAAATCAATGTATACTGGCAATGCGTGCAGCATTAAAATTGGCAAGAAAATAACATAATTACTTAACCAGGGGCGGGGCATTCGCCAGGGTTGCAATATGAGCCCTGCACACTTCAATATTTATATCAACGAATTGGCCACTATTCTAGAAAAATCCTCAGCCCCTGGTGTTATTCTCCACAATTGAGAGTTTAAATGCCTACTCTTCGCAGATGACCTATGCCTGCTGTCACCCAGAGAGAGGAGGTACTCTAACAGACAGCTATGTGCAGTCTGCTACATCTCTCCCTCCCCAGCAGAGAGAGAGAGAGAGGAGGTAGTCTAACAGACAGGTATCTGCAGTCTGCTACATCTCTCCCTCCCCAGCAGAGAGAGAGAGAGAGAGAGAGAGAGAGAGAGAGAGGAGGTAGTCTAACAGACAGGTATCTGCAGTATGCTACATCTCTCCCTCCCCAGCAGAGAGAGAGAGAGAGGAGGTAGTCTAACAGACAGCTATGTGCAGTCTGCTA
>NW_027010314.1:0-33274 GCF_036934945.1 Oncorhynchus masou masou
GTTATGGTATTGGGGAGAGGAGGAGAGGGAGTAGGGGAGTAGGGTTAGGTAGAGGGGAGAGGAGGAGAGGAGAGGGGAGCGGGGGTTACGGTAGAGAGGAGAGGAGGAGAGGAGAGTAGGGAACGGGGTTTGAGTAGAGGGGAGAGGAGGAGAGGAGATTGGGGGAGAGGGGGTTATGGTAGAGGAGAGGGGAGCTGGGGGGGGAGGGGAGAGGAGGAGAGAAGGGGAGCGGGGTTACGGTAGAGGGGAGAGGAGAGTAGGGGAGCGGGGTTACGGTAGAGGGGAGAGGAGGAGAGGAGATTAGGGGAATGGGGTTAGGGTAGAGGGAGATGAGGAGAGGAGAGTAGGGAGCGGGGTTACGGTAGAGGGGAGAGGAGAGTAGGGGAATGTGGTTACGGTAGAGGGGAGATGAGGGAGGAGAGTAGGGGAACGGGGTTACGGTAGAGAGGGGAGAGGAGAGTAGGGGGAATGTGGTTAGGGTAGAGGGGAGATGAGGAGAGGGAGAGTAGGGCAACGGTGGGGAAAGGGGAGAGGAGGAGAGGAGAGTATGGGAACGGGGTTAGGGGAGAGGGGAGAGGAGGAGAGGAGAGTAGGGGAGCGGGGTTAGGGGAGAGGAGAGATGGGGATCGGGGTTGAGGTAGAGGGGAGATGAGATGAGGAAAGGAGAGTAGGGTGAGCGGGTTTAGGGTAGAGGGGAGATGAGGAGAGGAGAGTAGGGGAACGTGGGGTTAGGGTAGAGGGGAGATGAGGGAGGAGAGTAGGGAGCAGGGTTAAGGTAGAGGGGAGATGAGGAGATGAGGAGAGGAGAGTAGGGGGAGCGGGGTTAGGGTAGAGGGGGAGAGGGGAGGAGAGTAGAGTAGAGGAGCGGTGTTACAGTAGAGGGGAGAAGAGGAGAGGAGAGTAGGGAGCGGGGTTAGGGGTAGAGGGGAGAGGAGGAGAGGAGAGTAGGGGGAGCGGGGTTAGGGTAGAGGGGAGGAGGAGAGTAGAGTAGAGGAGAGGGGTTACAGTAGAGGGGAGAAGAGGAGAGGAGAGTAGGAGAGGGTTATGGTATTGGGGAGAGGAGGAGAGGAGAGTAGGGGAGTAGGGTTAGGGGAGGGGAGAGGAGGAGAGGAGAGTAGGGGAGCGGGGTTACGGTAGAGAGGAGAGGAGGAGAGGAGAGAGGGGAACGGGGTTTGAGTAGAGGGAGAGGAGGAGAGGAGATTAGGGGAGCGGGGTTATGGTAGAGGAGAGAGGAGGAGAGGAGAGAAGGAGAGTCGTGGGGGAGGTAGAGGGGAGAGGAGAGTAGGGGAGCGGGAAGGGGTAGAGGGGAGAGGAGGAGAGGAGAGTAGGGGAATGGGGTTAGGGTAGAGGGGAGATGAGGAGAGGAGAGTAGGGCAATGGGGTTACGGTAGAGGGGAGAGGAGAGTAGGGGAATGTGGTTAGGGTAGAGGGGAGATGAGGAGAGGAGAGTAGGGGGAGCAGGTTAAGGGAGGGGAGATGAGGAGGAGGAGAGTAGGGGAGAGGAGGTAGGGGTAGAGGGGAGAGGAGGGGGGAGAGTAGAGGAGAGGGGTTACAGTAGAGGGGAGAAGAGGAGAGGAGAGTAGGAGAGCGGGTTATGGTATTGGGGAGAGGAGGAGAGGAGAGTAGGGAGTAGGGTTAGGGTAGAGGGGAGAGGAGGAGAGAGAGAGGGGAGCGGGGTTACGGTAGAGAGGAGAGGAGGAGAGGAGAGTAGGGGAGGAGGGGTTTGAGTAGAGGGGAGAGGAGGAGAGGAGATTAGGGGAGCGGGGGTTATGGTAGAGGAGAGAGAGGGGGAGAGGAGAGAAGGAGAGGGGGTTAGGTAGAGGGGAGAGGAGAGTAGGGGAGCAGGGTTACGGTAGAGGGGAGAGGAGGAGAGGAGAGTAGGGGAATGTGGTTAGGGTAGAGGGGAGATGAGGAGAGGAGAGTAGGGCAATGGGGTTACGGTAGAGGGGAGTGGGGGAGTAGAGGGGAATGTGGTTACGGTAGAGGGGAGATGAGGAGAGGAGAGTAGGGGAACGGGGGTTAGGGTAGAGGGAGAGGAGAGTAGGGAATGTGGTTAGGGTAGAGGTGAGAAGGAGGAGAGGAGAGTAGGGCAACGGGGAAAGGGGAGAGGAGGAGAGGAGAGTATGGGAACGGGGTTAGGGGAGAGGGGAGAGGAGGAGAGGAGAGTAGGGGAGCGGGGTTAGGGGAGAGGAGAGATGGGGATCGGGGTTGAGGTAGAGGGGAGATGAGATGAGGAAAGGAGAGTAGGGTGAGCGGGTTTAGGGTAGAGGGGAGATGAGGAGAGGAGAGTAGGGGAACGGGGTTAGGGTAGAGGGGAGATGAGGGGAGGAGAGTAGGGGCAGGGTTAAGGTAGAGGGGAGATGAGGAGATGAGGAGAGGGAGAGTGGGGGGAGCGGGGTTAGGGGGAGGAGGGGAGAGGAGGAGAGTAGAGTAGAGAGGGTGTTACAGTAGAGGGGAGAAGAGGAGAGGAGAGTAGGGAGAGGGGTTAGGGTAGAGGGGAGAGGAGGAGAGGGAGAGTAGGGGAGCGGGGTTAGGGTAGAGGGGAGAGGAGGAGAGGAGAGTAGAGGAGCGGGGTTACAGTAGAGGGGAGAAGAAGAGAGGGAGAGTAGGAGAGCGGGGTTATGGTATTGGGGAGAGGAGGGGAGAGGAGAGTAGGGGAGTAGGGTTAGGTAGAGGGGAGAGGAGGAGAGGGAGAGTAGGGGGAGCGGGGTTACGGTAGAGAGGAGAGGAGGAGAGGAGAGTAGGGAACGGGGTTTGAGTAGAGGGGAGAGGAGGAGAGGAGATTAGGGGAGCGGGGTTATGGTAGAGGAGAGAGGAGGAGAGGAGAGAAGGAGAGCGGGGTTACGGTAGAGGGGAGAGGAGAGTAGGGGAGCGGGGTTACGGTAGAGGGGAGAGGAGGAGAGGAGAGTAGGGGAATGGGGTTAGGGTAGAGGGGAGATGAGGAGAGGAGAGTAGGGCAATGGGGTTACGGTAGAGGGGAGAGGAGAGTAGGGGAATGTGGTTACGGTAGAGGGGAGATGAGGAGAGGAGAGTAGGGGAACGGGGTTACGGTAGAGGGGAGAGGAGAGTAGGGGAATGTGGTTAGGGTAGAGGGGAGATGAGGAGAGGAGAGTAGGGCAACGGGGGGAGTAGAGGGGAGAGGAGGAGAGGAGATTAGGGGAGCGGGGTTACAGTAGAGGGGAGAGAGGAGGAGAGGAGAGTAGGGCAACGGGGGTTATGGTAGAGGAGAGAGGAGGAGAGGAGAGTAGGGGAGCGGGGTTACAGTAGAGGGGAGATGAGGAGAGGAGAGTAGGGGAGCGGGGTTACGGTAGAGTGGAGATGAGGAGAGGAGAGTAGGGCAACGGGGAAAGGGGAGAGGAGGAGAGGAGAGTATGGGAACGGGGTTAGGGGAGAGGGGAGAGGAGGAGAGGAGGAGTAGGGAGCGGGGTTAGGGGGAGCGGGGTTAGGGGGAGAGGAGAGATGGGGATCGTTTGTTGAGGTAGAGGGGAGATGAGATGAGGAAAGGAGAGTAGGGTGAGCGGGTTTAGGGTAGAGGGGAGATGAGGAGAGGAGAGTAGGGGAACGGGGTTAGGGTAGAGGGGAGATGAGGGGAGGAGAGTAGGGGAGCAGGGTTAAGGTAGAGGGGAGATGAGGAGATGAGGAGAGGAGAGTAGGGGAGCGGGGTTAGGGTAGAGGGGAGAGGAGGAGAGGAGAGTAGAGGAGCGGGGTTACAGTAGAGGGGAGAAGAGGAGAGGAGAGTAGGAGAGCGGGGTTATGGTATTGGGGAGAGGAGGAGAGGAGAGTAGGGGAGTAGGGTTAGGGTAGAGGGGAGAGGAGGAGAGGAGAGTAGGGGAGCGGGGTTACGGTAGAGAGGAGAGGAGGAGAGGAGAGTAGGGGAACGGGGTTTGAGTAGAGGGGAGAGGAGGAGAGGAGATTAGGGGAGCGGGGTTATGGTAGAGGAGAGAGGAGGAGAGGAGAGTAGGGGAGCGGGGTTACAGTAGAGGGGAGATGAGGAGAGGAGAGTAGGGGAGCGGGGTTACGGTAGAGGGGAGATGAGGAGAGGAAAGTAGGGCAACGGGGTTACGGTAGAGGGGAGTGGAGGAGAGGAGAGTAGGGGAGCAGGGTTACGGTAGAGGGGAGAGGAGGAGTGGAGTGGAGCGGGGTTACGGTAGAGGGGAGATGATGAGAGGAGAGTAGAGGAGCGGGTTACGGTAGAGGGGAGAGGAGAGTAGAAGAGAAAGGGAGAGTGTTGAAGTAGGGAAGAGTGGCTAGGGAACCGAGGAAAATGAGAGGAGATGTGGGAAAAGTGGTTAGAGTACACTCTTCGAATAAAGGGTTCCAAAAGGGTTCTTCAGTTGTCCCCTTAGGAGAACCCTTTTTGGTTCCGGGTAGATCCCTTTTTGTTTCCAGGTATAATCCTTTTGGGTTCCATGTATAATCCTCTGTGTAAAGGGTTCCTGGAACCCAAAAGGGTCTAACTGGAACCAAAAGGGTTGTACCTTGAACCAAAAAGGGTTCTACAAATGGTTCTCCTATGGGGACAGCCGAACCCTTTTAGGTTCTAGATAGTACCTTTTTTCTAAGAGTGTAAATGGGATATGGGGAGTGGAGTAGGAAAGTGGTTTGGGTAGGAAACAGGAGGGGTTTGGGTAGGAAACAGGGGGGGTTGAGTAGGAAACAGGGTGGTTTGGGTAGGAAACAGGATGGGTTTGGGTAGGAAACAGGAGGGGTTTGGGTAGGAAACAGGAGGGGTTTGGGTAAGAAACAGGGGGGTTTGGGTAGGAAACAGGGGGGTCTGGGTAGGAAACAGGAGTGGTTTGGGTAGGAAACAGGAGCGGTTTGGGTAGGAAACAGGAGGGTTTGGGTAGGAAACAGAAGGGTTTGGGTAGGAAACAGGAGGGTTTGGTTAGGAAACAAGAGCGGTTTGGGTAGGAAACAGGAGGGTTTGGTTAGGAAACAAGAGCGGTTTGGGTAGGAAACAGGAGGGTTTGGTTAGGAAACAGGAGGGGTTTGGGTAGGATACAGGAAGGGTTTGGTAAGGACACAGGAGGGGTTTGGGTAGGAAACAGGAAGGGTTTGGATAGGAAACAGGAAGGGTTTGGTTAGGAAACAGGAGGGTTTGGTTAGGAAACAGGAGGGTTTGGGTAGGAAACAGGAGTGGTTTGTGTAGGAAACAGGAGGGTTTGGGTAGGAAACAAGAGTGGCTTGGGTAGGAAACAGGAGGGTTTGGTTAGGAAACAGGAGCGGTTTGGGTAGGAAACAGGAGGGGTTTGGGTAGGACACAGGAGTGGTTTGGGTAGGAAACAAGAGCGGCTTGGGTAGGCAACAGGAGTGGTTTGGGTAGGAAACAGGAGGGGTTTGTGTAGGCAACAGGAGGGGTTTGGTTAGGAAACAGGAGCGGTTTGGGTAGGCAACAGGAGTGGTTTGGTTAGGAAACAGTAGCGGTTTGGGTTGGCAACAGGAGTGGTTTGGGTAGGAAACAGGAGCGTTTTGGGTAGGCAACAGGAGTGGTTTGGGTAGGAAACAGGAGGGGTTTGGGTAGGAAACAGGAGCGGTTTGGGTGGGAAAAAGGCGGGGTTTGGGTAGGAAACAGGAATTGATGGGTTAGGAAACAGGAGTGGTTTGGGTGGGAAACAGGAGCGGTTTGGGTAGGAAACAGGAGGGGTTTGGGTAGGAAACAGGAGTGGTTTGAGTAGGAAACTGGAGGGGTTTGGGTAGGAAACAGGGGGTTTGGGTAGGAAACAGGGGGTTTGGGTAGGAAACAGGAGGGGTTTGGGTAGGAAACAGGAGCAGTTTGGGTAGGAAACAGGGGGGTTTGGGTAGGAAACAGGAAGGGTTTGGATAGGAAACAGGAAGGGTTTGGTTAGGAAACAGGAGGGTTTGGTTAGGAAACAGGAGGGTTTGGGTAGGAAACAGGAGTGGTTTGGGTAGGAAACAGGAGGGTTTGGGTAGGAAACAAGAGCGGCTTGGGTAGGAAACAGGAGGGTTTGGTTAGGAAACAGGGGCGGTTTGGGTAGGAAACAGGAGGGGTTTGGGCGGGATACAAGAAGGGTTTGGTTCGGAAACAGGAGCGGTTTGGTTAGGAAACAAGAGCGGTTTGGGAAGGAAACAGGAGGGTTTGGTTAGGAAACAGGAGTGGTTTGTGTAGGAAACAGGAGGGGTTTGGGAAGGAAACAGGAGGGGTTTGGTTAGGAAACAGGAGGGGTTTGGGTCGGAAACAGGAGGGGTTTGGGTAGGAAAAATGAAGGGTTTTGTTGGGAAACATGAAGGGTTTGGTTAGGAAACAGGAGGGTTTGGTTAGGAAACAGGAGCGGTTTGGGTAGGAAACAGGAGGGTTGGGTAGGAAACAAGAGTGGCTTGGGTAGGAAACAGGAGGGTTTGGTTAGGAAACAGGAGCGGTTTGGGTAGGAAACAGGAGTGGTTTGGGAAGGAAACAGGAGGGGTTTGGTTAGGAAACAGGAGGGTTTGGGTAGGAAACAGGAGTGGTTTGGGTAGGACACAGGAGTGGTTTGGGTAGGAAACAGGCGGGGTTTGGGTAGGAAACAAGAGCGGCTTGGGTAGGCAACAGGAGTGGTTTGGGTAGGAAACAGGAGGGGTTTGGGTAGGGAAACAGGAGCGGTTTGGGTAGTAAGCAGGCGGGGTTTGGGTAGGAAACGAGATAGGCTTGGGTAGAAAACAGGAAGGGTTTGGTTTGGAAACGGTTTGGGTAGGAAACAGGAGGGGTTTGGGTAGGAAACAGGAAGAAACAGGAGCAGTTTGTGTAGGAAACAGGAGTGGTTTGGGTAGGAAACAGGAGGGGTTTGGGTAGGAAACAGGCAGGGTTTGGGTAGTAAACGAGAGCGGCTTGTAGGCAACAGGAGTGGTTTGGGTAGGAAACAGGAGGGGTTTGGGTAGGAAACAGGAGCGGTTTGGGTAGGAAACAGGAGCGGTTTGTGTAGGCAACAGGAGGGGTTTGGTTAGGAAACAGGGAGCGGTTTGGGTAGGCAACAGGAGTGGTTTGGTTAGGAAACAGGAGGGGTTTGGGTATGAAACAGGAGCGTTTTGGGTAGGCAACAGGAGTGGTTTGGGTAGGAAACAGGAGGGGTTTGGGTATGAAACATGAGCGGTTTGGGTGGGAAACAGGCGGGGTTTGGGTAGGAAACAGGAGTGGATGGGTTAGGAAACAGGAGTGGTTTGGGTGGGAAACAGGAGCGGTTTGGGTAGGAAACAGGAGGGGTTTGGGTAGGAAACAGGAGTGGTTTGAGTAGGAAACAGGAGGGGTTTGGGTAGGAAACAGGGGGGTTTGGGTAGGAAACAGGGGGGTTTGGGTAGGAAACAGGGGGGTTTGGGTAGGAAAGAGGAGGGGTTTGGGTAGGAAACAGGAGCGGTTTGGAAAGGAAACAGGAGCGGTTTGGTTAGGAAACAGGAGCGGTTTGGGTAGGAAACAGGAGGGGTTTGGTTAGGAAACAGGAGTGGTTTGGGTGGGAAACAGGAGTTGTTTGGTTAGGAAACAGGAGTGGTTTGTGTAGGAAACAGGAGCGGTTTGGGTAGGTAACAGGAGTGTTTGGGTAGGAAACAGGAGCGGTTTGGAAAGGAAACAGGAGCGGTTTGGTTAGAAACAGGAGCGGTTTGGGTAGGAAACAGGAGGGTTTGGTTAGGAAACAGGAGTGGTTTGGGTAGGAAACAGGCGTGGTTTGGTTAAGAAACAGGAGTGGTTTGGGTGGGAAACAGGAGCGGTTTGGGTAGGTAACAGGAGTGTTTGGGTAGGAAACAGGAGTGGTTTGAGTAGGATACAGGAGGGGTTTGGGTAGGAAATAGGGGGGTTTGGGTAGGAAACAGGGGGTTTGGGTAGGAAACAGGAGGGGTTTGGGTAGGAAACAGGAGCGGTTTGGGTAGGAAACAGGGGGTTTGGGTAGGAAACAGGCGCGGTTTGGGTAGGAAACAGGGGGTTTGGGTAGGAAACAGGAGCAGTTTGGGTAGGAAACAGGAGGGGTTTGGGTAGGAAACAGGAGGGTTTGGGTAGGAAACAGGAGTTGTTTGGGTAGGAAACAGGAGGGTTTGGTTAGGAAACAAGAGTGGTTTGGGTTGGAAACAGGAGTGGTTTGGGTAGGAAACAGGAGGGATTTGGGTAGTCAACAGGAGTGGTTTGGGTAGGAAACAGGAAGGGTTTGGTTAGGAAACAGGAGCGGTTTGGGTAGGAAACAGGAGCGGTTTGGGTAGGAAACAAGAGCGGCTTGGGTAGGAAACAGGAGGGTTTGGTTAGGAAACGGGAGCGGTTTGGGTAGGAAACAGGAGGGGTTTGGGTAGTAAACAGGAGAGGTTTGGGTAGGAAACAGGCGAATTTGGGTAGGAAACAGGGGGTGTGGGTAGGAAAGAGGAGGGGTTTGGGTAGGAAACAGGAGCGGTTTGGAAAGGAAACAGGAGCGGTTTGGTTAGGAAACAGGAGCGGTTTGGGTAGGCAACAGGAGTGGTTTGGGTAGGAAACAGGAGGGGTTTGGGTAGGAAACAGGAGCGGTTTGGGTAGTAAGCAGGCGGGGTTTGGGTAGGAAACGAGAGAGGCTTGGGTAGGAAACAGGAAGGGTTTGGTTTGGAAACGGTTTGGGTAGGAAACAGGAGGGGTTTGGGTAGGAAACAGGAGGAAACAGGAGCAGTTTGTGTAGGAAACAGGAGTGGTTTGGGTAGGAAACAGGAGGGGTTTGGGTAGGAATCAGGAGCAGTTTGGGTAGGAAACAGGCAGGGTTTGGGTAGGAAACGAGAGCGGCTTGGGTAGGCAACAGGAGTGGTTTGGGTAGGAAACAGGAGGGGTTTGGGTAGGAAACAGGAGCGGTTTGGGTAGGAAACAGGAGCGGTTTGTGTAGGCAACAGGAGGGGTTTGGTTAGGAAACAGGAGCGGTTTGGGTAGGCAACAGGAGTGGTTTGGTTAGGAAACAGGAGGGGTTTGGGTATGAAACAGGAGCGGTTTGGGTAGGCAACAGGAGTGGTTTGGGTAGGAAACAGGAGGGGTTTGGGTATGAAACAGGAGCGGTTTGGGTGGGAAACAGGCGGGGTTTGGGTAGGAAAAATGAAGGGTTTTGTTGGGAAACATGAAGGATTTGGTTAGGAAACAGCAGGGTTTGGTTAGGAAACAGGAGCGGTTTGGGTAGGGAACAGGAGGGTTTGGTTAGGAAACAAGAGCGGTTTGGGAAGGAAACAGGAGGGTTTGGTTAGGAAACAGGAGTGGTTTGTGTAGGAAACAGGAGGGGTTTGGGAAGGAAACAGGAGGGGTTTGGGAAGGAAACAGGAGGGGTTTGGTTAGGAAACAGGAGGGGTTTGGGTAGGAAACAGGAGTGGTTTGGGTAGGACACAGGAGTGGTTTGGGTAGGAAACAGGCGGGGTTTGGGTAGGAAACAAGAGCGGCTTGGGTAGGCAACAGGAGTGGTTTGGGTAGGAAACAGGAGGGGTTTGGGTAGGAAACAGGAGCGGTTTGGGTAGTAAGCAGGCGGGGTTTGGGTAGGAAACGAGAGAGGCTTGGGTAGGAAACAGGAAGGGTTTGGTTTGGAAACGGTTTGGGTAGGAAACAGGAGGGGTTTGGGTAGGAAACAGGAGGAAACAGGAGCAGTTTGTGTAGGAAACAGGAGTGGTTTGGGTAGGAAACAGGAGGGGTTTGGGTAGGAATCAGGAGCAGTTTGGGTAGGAAACAGGCAGGGTTTGGGTAGGAAACGAGAGCGGCTTGGGTAGGCAACAGGAGTGGTTTGGGTAGGAAACAGGAGGGGTTTGGGTAGGAAACAGGAGCGGTTTGGGTAGGAAACAGGAGCGGTTTGTGTAGGCAACAGGAGGGGTTTGGTTAGGAAACAGGAGCGGTTTGGGTAGGCAACAGGAGTGGTTTGGTTAGGAAACAGGAGGGGTTTGGGTATGAAACAGGAGCGGTTTGGGTAGGCAACAGGAGTGGTTTGGGTAGGAAACAGGAGGGGTTTGGGTAGGAAACAGGAGCGGTTTGGGTAGGAAACAGGAGCGGTTTGTGGGTTTGGTTAGGAAACAGGAGCGGTTTGGGTAGGCAACAGGAGTGGTTTGGTTAGGAAACAGGAGGGGTTTGGGTATGAAACAGGAGCGGTTTGGGTAGGCAACAGGAGTGGTTTGGGTAGGAAACAGGAGGGTTTGGGTATGAAACAGGAGCGGTTTGGGTGGGAAACAGGCGGGGTTTGGGTAGGAAACAGGAGTGGATGGGTTAGGAAACAGGATTGGTTTGGGTGGGAAACAGGAGCGGTTTGGGTAGGAAACAGGAGGGGTTTGGGTAGGAAACAGGAGTGGTTTGAGTAGGAAACAGGAGGGGTTTGGGTAGGAAACAGGGGGGTTTGGGTAGGAAACAGGGGGGGGTTTGGGTAGGAAACAGGGGGTTTGGGTAGGAAAGGAGGAGGGGTTTGGGTAGGAAACAGGAGCGGTTTGGAAAGGAAACAGGAGCGGTTTGGTTAGGAAACAGGAGCGGTTTGGGTAGGAAACAGGAGGGGTTTGGTTAGGAAACAGGAGTGGTTTGGGTGGGAAACAGGAGCGGTTTGGTTAAGAAACAGGAGTGGTTTGGGTGGGAAACAGGAGCGGTTTGGGTAGGTAACAGGAGTGTTTGGGTAGGAAACAGGAGTGGTTTGAGTAGGAAACAGGAGGGGTTTGGGTAGGAAACAGGGGGGTTTGGGTAGGAAACAGGGGGGTTTGGGTAGGAAACAGGAGGGGTTTGGGTAGGAAACAGGAGCGGTTTGGGTAGGAAACAGGGGGGTTTGGGTAGGAAACAGGAGTTGTTTGGGTAGGAAACAGGAGGGTTTGGTTAGGAAACAGGAGTGGTTTGGGTAGGAAACAGGAGTGGTTTGGGTAGGAAACAGGAGGGATTTGGGTAGTCAACAGGAGTGGTTTGGGTAGGAAACAGGAAGGGTTTGGTTAGGAAACAGGAGCGGTTTGGGTAGGAAACAGGAGCGGTTTGGGTAGGAAACAAGAGCGGCTTGGGTAGGAAACAGGAGGGTTTGGTTAGGAAACGGGAGCGGTTTGGGTAGGAAACAGGAGGGGTTTGGGTAGTAAACAGGAGCGGTTTGGGTAGGAAACAGGCGAGTTTGGGTAGGAAACAGGGGGTGTGGGTAGGAAAGAGGAGGGGTTTGGGTAGGAAACAGAGCGGTTTGGAAAGGAAACAGGAGCGGTTTGGTTAGGAAACAGGAGCGGTTTGGGTAGGCAACAGGAGTGGTTTGGGTAGGAAACAGGAGGGGTTTGGGTAGGAAACAGGAGCGGTTTGGGTAGTAAGCAGGCGGGGTTTGGGTAGGAAACGAGAGAGGCTTGGGTAGGAAACAGGAAGGGTTTGGTTTGGAAACGGTTTGGGTAGGAAACAGGAGGGGTTTGGGTAGGAAACAGGAGGAAACAGGAGCAGTTTGTGTAGGAAACAGGAGTGGTTTGGGTAGGAAACAGGAGGGGTTTGGGTAGGAATCAGGAGCAGTTTGGGTAGGAAACAGGCAGGGTTTGGGTAGGAAACGAGAGCGGCTTGGGTAGGCAACAGGAGTGGTTTGGGTAGGAAACAGGAGGGGTTTGGGTAGGAAACAGGAGCGGTTTGGGTAGGAAACAGGAGCGGTTTGTGTAGGCAACAGGAGGGGTTTGGTTAGGAAACAGGAGCGGTTTGGGTAGGCAACAGGAGTGGTTTGGTTAGGAAACAGGAGGGGTTTGGATATGAAACAGGAGCGGTTTGGGTAGGCAACAGGAGTGGTTTGGGTAGGAAACAGGAGGGGTTTGGGTATGAAACAGGAGTGGTTTGGGTGGGAAACAGGCGGGGTTTGGGTAGGAAAAATGAAGGGTTTTGTTGGGAAACATGAAGGGTTTGGTTAGGAAACAGGAGGGTTTGGTTAGGAAACAGGAGCGGTTTGGGTAGGAAACAGGAGGGTTGGGTAGGAAACAAGAGTGGCTTGGGTAGGAAACAGGAGGGTTTGGTTAGGAAACAGGAGCGGTTTGGGTAGGAAACAGGAGTGGTTTGGGTAGGAAACAGGAGGGGTTTGGGAAGGAAACAGGAGGGGTTTGGTTAGGAAACAGGAGGGGTTTGGGTAGGAAACAGGAGTGGTTTGGGTAGGACACAGGAGTGGTTTGGGTAGGAAACAGGCGGGGTTTGGGTAGGAAACAAGAGCGGCTTGGGTAGGCAACAGGAGTGGTTTGGGTAGGAAACAGGAGGGGTTTGGGTAGGAAACAGGAGCGGTTTGGGTAGTAAGCAGGCGGGGTTTGGGTAGGAAACGAGAGAGGCTTGGGTAGGAAACAGGAAGGGTTTGGTTTGGAAACGGTTTGGGTAGGAAACAGGAGGGGTTTGGGTAGGAAACAGGAAGAAACAGGAGCAGTTTGTGTAGGAAACAGGAGTGGTTTGGGTAGGAAACAGGAGGGGTTTGGGTAGGAATCAGGAGCAGTTTGGGTAGGAAACAGGCAGGGTTTGGGTAGGAAACGAGAGCGGCTTGGGTAGGCAACAGGAGTGGTTTGGGTAGGAAACAGGAGGGGTTTGGGTAGGAAACAGGAGCGGTTTGGGTAGGAAACAGGAGCGGTTTGTGTAGGCAACAGGAGGGGTTTGGTTAGGAAACAGGAGCGGTTTGGGTAGGCAACAGGAGTGGTTTGGTTAGGAAACAGGAGGGGTTTGGGTATGAAACAGGAGCGGTTTGGGTAGGCAACAGGAGTGGTTTGGGTAGGAAACAGGAGGGGTTTGGGTAGGAAACAGGAGCGGTTTGGGTAGTAAGCAGGCGGGGTTTGGGTAGGAAACGAGAGAGGCTTGGGTAGAAACAGGAAGGGTTTGGTTTGGAAACGGTTTGGGTAGGAAACAGGAGGGGTTTGGGTAGGAAACAGGAGGAAACCGGAGCAGTTTGTGTAGGAAACAGGAGTGGTTTGGGTAGGAAACAGGAGGGGTTTGGGTAGGAATCAGGAGCAGTTTGGGTAGGAAACAGGCAGGGTTTGGGTAGGAAACGGAGCGGTTTGGGTAGGCAACAGGAGTGGTTTGGGTAGGAAACAGGAGGGGTTTGGGTAGGAAACAGGAGCGGTTTGGGTAGGAAACAGGGAGCGGTTTGTGTAGGCAACAGGAGGGGTTTGGTTAGGAAACAGGAGCGGTTTGGGTAGGCAACAGGAGTGGTTTGGTTAGGAAACAGGAGGGGTTTGGGTATGAAACAGGAGCGGTTTGGGTAGGCAACAGAGTGGTTTGGGTAGGAAACAGGAGGGGTTTGGGTATGAAACAGGAGCGGTTTGGGTGGGAAACAGGCGGGGTTTGGGTAGGAAAAATGAAGGGTTTTGTTGGGAAACATGAAGGGTTTGGTTAGGAAACACGGAGGGTTTGGTTAGGAAACAGGAGCGGTTTGGGTAGGAAACAGGAGGGTTGGGTAGGAAACAAGAGTGGCTTGGGTAGGAAACAGGAGGGTTTGGTTAGGAAACAGGAGCGGTTTGGGTAGGAAACAGGAGTGGTTTGGGTAGGAAACAGGAGGGGTTTGGGAAGGAAACAGGAGGGGTTTGGTTAGGAAACAGGAGGGGTTTGGGTAGGAAACAGGAGTGGTTTGGGTAGGACACAGGAGTGGTTTGGGTAGGAAACAGGCGGGGTTTGGGTAGGAAACAAGAGCGGCTTGGGTAGGCAACAGGAGTGGTTTGGGTAGGAAACAGGAGGGGTTTGGGTAGGAAACAGGAGCGGTTTGGGTAGTAAGCAGGCGGGGTTTGGGTAGGAAACGAGAGAGGCTTGGGTAGGAAACAGGAAGGGTTTGGTTTGGAAACGGTTTGGGTAGGAAACAGGAGGGGTTTGGGTAGGAAACAGGAGGAAACAGGAGCAGTTTGTGTAGGAAACAGGAGTGGTTTGGGTAGGAAACAGGAGGGGTTTGGGTAGGAAACAGGAGCGGTTTGGGTAGGAAACAGGCAGGGTTTGGGTAGGAAACGAGAGCGGCTTGGGTAGGCAACAGGAGTGGTTTGGGTAGGAAACAGGAGGGGTTTGGGTAGGAAACAGGAGCGGTTTGGAAAGGAAACAGGAGCGGTTTGGTTAGGAAACAGGAGCGGTTTGGGTAGGAAACAGAGGGGTTTGGTTAGGAAACAGGAGTGGTTTGGGTGGGAAACAGGAGCGGTTTGGTTAAGAAACAGGAGTGGTTTGGGTGGGAAACAGGAGCGGTTTGGGTGGTAACAGGAGTGTTTGGGTAGGAAACAGGAGCGGTTTGGAAAGGAAACAGGAGCGGTTTGGTTAGGAAACAGGGAGCGGTTTGGGTAGGAAACAGGAGGGGTTTGGTTAGGAAACAGGAGTGGTTTGGGTGGGAAACAGTTAAGAAACAGGAGTGGTTTGGGTGGGAAACAGGAGCGGTTTGGGTAGGTAACAGGAGTGTTTGGGTAGGAAACAGGAGTGGTTTGAGTAGGAAACAGGAGGGGTTTGGGTAGGAAACAGGGGGGTTTGGGTAGGAAACAGGGGGTTTGGGTAGGAAACAGGAGGGGTTTGGGTAGGAAAACAGGAGCGGTTTGGGTAGGAAACAGGGGGTTTGGGTAGGAAACAGGAGTTGTTTGGGTAGGAAACAGGAGGGTTTGGTTAGGAAACAGGAGTGGTTTGGGTAGGAAACAGGAGTGGTTTGCAGGGAAACAGGAGGGATTTGGGTAGTCAACAGGAGTGGTTTGGGTAGGAAACAGGAAGGGTTTGGTTAGGAAACAGGAGCGGTTTGGGTAGGAAACAGGAGCGGTTTTGGGTAGGAAACAAGAGCGGCTTGGGTAGGAAACAGGAGGGTTTGGTTAGGAAACGGGAGCGGTTTGGGTAGGAAACAGGAGGGGTTTGGGTAGTAAACAGGAGAGTTTGGGTAGGAAACAGGCGAGTTTGGGTAGGAAACAGGGGGTGTGGGTAGGAAAGAGGAGGGGTTTGGGTAGGAAACAGGAGCGGTTTGGAAAGGAAACAGGAGCGGTTTGGTTAGGAAACAGGAGCGGTTTGGGTAGGCAACAGGAGTGGTTTGGGTAGGAAACAGGAGGGGTTTGGGTGGTTTGGGTAGTAAGCAGGCGGTTTGGGTAGGAAACGAGAGAGGCTTGGGCAGGAAACAGAAGGAAACAGGAGGAAACAGGAGCAGTTTGTGTAGGAAACAGGAGTGGTTTGGGTAGGAAACAGGAGGGGTTTGGGTAGGAATCAGGAGCAGTTTGGGTAGGAAACAGGCAGGGTTTGGGTAGGAAACGAGAGCGGCTTGGGTAGGCAACAGAGTGGTTTGGGTAGGAAACAGGAGGGGTTTGGGTAGGAAACAGGAGCGGTTTGGGTAGGAAACAGGAGCGGTTTGTGTAGGCAACAGGAGGGGTTTGGTTAGGAAACAGGAGCGGTTTGGGTAGGCAACAGGAGGGTTTGTTAGGAAACAGGAGGGGTTTGGGTATGAAACAGGAGCGGTTTGGGTAGGCAACAGGAGTGGTTTGGGTAGGAAACAGGAGGGGTTTGGGTATGAAACAGGAGCGGTTTGGGTGGGAAACAGGCGGGGTTTGGGTAGGAAAAATGAAGGGTTTTGTTGGAAACATGAAGGATTTGGTTAGGAAACAGGAGGGTTTGGTTAGGAAACAGGAGCGGTTTGGGTAGGAAAACAGGAGGGTTGGGTAGGAAACAAGAGTGGCTTGGGTAGGAAACAGGAGGGTTTGGTTAGGAAACAGGAGCGGTTTGGGTAGGAAACAGGAGTGGTTTGGGTAGGAAACAGGAGGGGTTTGGGAAGGAAACAGGAGGGGTTTGGTTAGGAAACAGGAGGGGTTTGGGTAGGAAACAGGAGTGGTTTGGGTAGGACACAGGAGTGGTTTGGGTAGGAAACAGGCGGGGTTTGGGTAGGAAACAAGAGCGGCTTGGGTAGGCAACAGGAGTGGTTTGGGTAGGAAACAGGAGGGGTTTGGGTAGGAAACAGGAGCGGTTTGGGTAGTAAGCAGGCGTGGTTTGGGTAGGAAACGAGAGGCTTGGGTAGGAAACAGGAAGGGTTTGGTTTGGAAACGGTTTGGGTAGGAAACAGGAGGGGTTTGGGTAGGAAACAGGAAGAAACAGGAGCAGTTTGTGTAGGGAAACAGGAGTGGTTTGGGTAGGAAACAGGAGGGGTTTGGGTAGGAATCAGGAGCAGTTTGGGTAGGAAACAGGCAGGGTTTGGGTAGGAAACGAGAGCGGCTTGGGTAGGCAACAGGAGTGGTTTGGGTAGGAAACAGGAGGGGTTTGGGTAGGAAACAGGAGCGGTTTGGGTAGGAAACAGGAGCGGTTTGTGTAGGCAACAGGAGGGGTTTGGTTAGGAAACAGGAGCGGTTTGGGTAGGAAACAGGAGGGGTTTGGGTAGGAAACAGGAGGGGTTTGGGTATGAAACAGGAGCGGTTTGGGTAGGAAACAGGAGCGGTTTGGGTAGGAAACAGGAGGGGTTTGGGTATGAAACAGGAGCGGTTTGGGTGGGAAACAGGCGGGGTTTGGGTAGGAAACAGGAGTGGATGGGTTAGGAAACAGGAGTGGTTTGGGTGGGAAACAGGAGCGGTTTGGGTAGGAAACAGGAGGGGTTTGGGTAGGAAACAGGAGTGGTTTGAGTAGGAAACAGGAGGGGTTTGGGTAGGAAACAGGGGGGTTCGGGTAGGAAACAGGGGGGTTTGGGTAGGAAACAGGGGGGTTTGGGTAGGAAAGAGGAGGGGTTTGGGTAGGAAACAGGAGCGGTTTGGAAAGGAAACAGGAGGGGTTTGGTTAGGAAACAGGAGTGGTTTTGGTGGGAAACAGGAGTTGTTTGGTTAGGAAACAGGAGTGGTTTGTGTAGGAAACAGGAGCGGTTTGGGTAGGAAACAGGCGTGGTTTGGTTAAGAAACAGGAGTGGTTTGGGTGGGAAACAGGAGCGGTTTGGGTAGGTAACAGGAGTGTTTGGGTAGGAAACAGGAGTGGTTTGAGTAGGAAACAGGAGGGGTTTGGGTAGGAAACAGGGGGGTTTGGGTAGGAAACAGGGGGTTTGGGTAGGAAACAGGAGGGGTTTGGGTAGGAAACAGGAGCGGTTTGGGTAGGAAACAGGGGGTTTGGGTAGGAAAAAGGGGGGTTTGGGTAGGAAACAGGAGGGGTTTGGGTAGGAAACAGGAGCAGTTTGGGAAGGAAACAGGAGGGGTTTTGGTAGGAAACAGGAGGGTTTGGGTAGGAAACAGGAGTGGTTTGGGTAGGAAACAGGAGGGTTTGGTTAGGAAACAGGAGTGGTTTGGGTAGGAAACAGGAGTGGTTTGGGTAGGAAACAGGAGGGATTTGGGTAGTCAACAGGAGTGGTTTGGGTAGGAAACAGGAAGGGTTTGGTTAGGAAACAGGAGCGGTTTGGGTAGGAAACAGGAGCGGTTTGGGTAGGAAACAAGAGCGGCTTGGGTAGGAAACAGGAGGGTTTGGTTAGGAAACGGGAGCGGTTTGGGTAGGAAACAGGAGGGGTTGGGGTAGTAAACAGGAGAGGTTTGGGTAGGAAACAGGCGAGTTTGGGTAGGAAACAGGGGGTGTGGGTAGGAAAGAGGAGGGGTTTGGGTAGGAAACAGGAGCGGTTTGGAAAGGAAACAGGAGCGGTTTGGGTAGGCAACAGGAGTGGTTTGGGTAGGAAACAGGAGGGGTTTGGGTAGGAAACAGGAGCGGTTTGGGTAGTAAGCAGGCGGGGTTTGGGTAGGAAACGAGAGAGGCTTGGGTAGGAAACAGGAAGGGTTTGGTTTGGAAACGGTTTGGGTAGGAAACAGGAGGGGTTTGGGTAGGAAACAGGAGGAAACAGGAGCAGTTTGTGGGAAACAGGAGTGGTTTGGGTAGGAAACAGGAGGGGTTTGGGTAGGAATCAGGAGCAGTTTGGGTAGGAAACAGGCAGGGTTTGGGTAGGAAACTAGAGCGGCTTTGGTAGGCAACAGGAGTGGTTTGGGTAGGAAACAGGAGGGGTTTGGGTAGGAAACAGGAGCGGTTTGGGTAGGAAACAGGAGCGGTTGTGTAGGCAACAGGAGGGGTTTGGTTAGGAAACAGGAGCGGTTTGGGTAGGCAACAGGAGTGGTTTGTTAGGAAACAGGAGGGGTTTGGGTATGAAACAGGAGCGGTTTGGGTAGGCAACAGGAGTGGTTTGGGTAGGAAACAGGAGGGGTTTGGGTATGAAACAGGAGCGGTTTGGGTGGGAAACAGGCGGGGTTTGGGTAGGAAACAGGAGTGGATGGGTTAGGAAACAGGAGTGGTTTGGGTGGGAAACAGGAGCGGTTTGGGTAGGAAACAGGAGGGGTTTGGGTAGGAAACAGGAGTGGTTTGAGTAGGAAACAGGAGTGGGTTTGGGTAGGAAACAGGAGGGTTTGGGTAGGAAACAGGGGGTTTGGGTAGGAAACAGGGGGTTTGGGTAGGAAAGAGAGGGTTTGGGTAGGAAACAGGAGCGGTTTGGAAAGGAAACATTAGCGGTTTGGTTAGGAAACAGGAGCGGTTTGGGTAGGAAACAGGAGGGGTTTGGTTAGGAAACAGGAGTGGTTTGGGTGGGAAACAGGAGCGGTTTGGGTAGGAAACAGGCGGGTTTGGTTAAGAAACAGGAGTGGTTTGGGTGGAAAACAGGAGCGGTTTGGGTAGGTAACAGGAGTGTTTGGGTAGGAAACAGGAGTGGTTTGAGTAGGAAACAGGAGGGGTTTGGGTAGGAAACAGGGGGTTTGGGTAGGAAACAGGGGTTTGGGTAGGAAACAGGAGGGGTTTGGGTAGGAAACAGAGCGGTTTGGGTAGGAAACAGGGGGGTTTGGGTAGGAAAAAGGGGGTTTGGGTAGGAAACAGGAGGGGTTTGGGTAGGAAACAGGAGCAGTTTGGGAAGGAAAGAGGAGGGGTTTGGTAGGAAACAGGAGGGTTTGGTTAGGAAACAGGAGTGGTTTGGGTAGGAAACAGGAGGGTTTGGTTAGGAAACAAGAGTGGTTTGGGTTGGAAACAGGAGTGGTTTGGGTAGGAAACAGGAGGGATTTGGGTAGTCAACAGGAGTGGTTTGGGTAGGAAACAGGAAGGGTTTGGTTAGGAAACAGGAGCGGTTTGGGTAGGAAACAGGAGCGGTTTGGGTAGGAAACAAGAGCGGCTTGGGTAGGAAACAGGAGGGTTTGGTTAGGAAACGGGAGCGGTTTGGGTAGGAAACAGGAGGGGTTTGGGTAGTAAACAGGAGCGGTTTGGGTAGGAAACAGGCGGGTTTGTGTAGGAAACAGGGGGGTTTGGGTAGGAAAGAGGAGGGGTTTGGGTAGGAAACAGGAGCGGTTTGGAAAGGAAACAGGAGCGGTTTGGTTAGGAAACAGGAGCGGTTTGGGTAGAAACAGGAGGGGTTTGGTTAGGAAACAGGAGTGGTTTGGGTGGGAAACAGGAGTTGTTTGGTTAGGAAACAGGAGTGGTTTGGGTAGGAAACAGGAGCGGTTTGGGTAGGAAACAGGAGCGGTTTGGGTAGGAAACAGGCTTGGTTTGGTTAAGAAACAGGAGTGGTTTGGGTGGGAAACAGGAGCGGGTTGGGTAGGTAACAGGAGGGTTTGGGTAGGAAACAGGAGTGGTTTGAGTAGGAAACAGGAGGGGTTTGGGTAGGAAACAGGGGGGTTTGGGTAGGAAACAGGGGGTTTGGGTAGGAAACAGGAGGGTTTGGGTAGGAAACAGGAGCGGTTTGGGTAGGAAACAGGAGGGTTTGGTTAGGAAACAGGGGGGTTTGGGTTGGAAACAGGAGTGGTTTGGGTAGGAAACAGGAGGGGATTGGGAAGGAAACAGGAGTGGTTTGGGTAGGAAAACAGGAGCGGTTTTGGGTAGGAAACAGGAACGGTTTGGGTAGGAAACAGGCGTGGTTTGGGTAGGAAACAAGAGCAGCTTGGGTAGGCAACAGGAGTGGTTTGGGTAGGAAACAGGAGGGATTTGGGTAGTCAACAGGAGTGGTTTGGGTAGGAAACAGGAAGGGTTTGGTTAGGAAACAGGAGGTTTGGGTAGGAAACAGGAGTGGTTTGGGTAGGAAACAAGAGCGGCTTGGGTAGGAAACAGGAGGGTTTGGTTAGGGAAACGGGGCGGTTTGGGTAGGAAACAGGAGGGGTTTGGGTAGGAAACAGGAGCGGTTTGTGAAGGAAACAGGAGTGGTTTGGGTAGGAAACAGGAGGGGTTTGGGTAGGAAACAGGAGCGGTTTGGGTAGGAAACAGGCGGGGTTTGGTTAGGAAACGAGAGCGGCTTGGGTGGTCAACAGGAGTGGTTTGGGTAGGAAACAGGAGGGTTTGGGTAGGAAACAGGAGCGGTTTTGGGTAGGAAACAGGAGCAGTTTGTGTAAGCAACAGGAGTGGTTTGGGTAGGAAACAGGAAGGGTTTGGTTAGAAAACAGGAGCGGTTTGGGCTGGAAACAAGAGCGGCTTGGGTAGGAAACGAGATGGCTTGGGTGGTCAACAGGAGTTGTTTGGGTAGGAAACAGGAGGGGTTTGGGTAGGAAACGAGAGCGGTTTGGGTAGGAAACAGGAGTGGTTTGGTTAGGAAACAGGAGTGGTTTGGGTAGGAAACAGGAGGGGTTTGGTTAGGAAACAGGAGTGGTTTGGGTGGGAAACAGGAGTTGTTTGGTTAGGAAACAGGAGTGGTTTGGGTAGGAAACAGGCGGGTTTGGGTAGGAAACAGGGGGGTTTGGGTAGGAAAGAGGAGGGGTTTGGGTAGGAAACAGGAGCGGTTTGGAAAGGAAACAGGAGCGGTTTGGTTAGGAAACAGGAGCGGTTTGGGTAGGAAACAGGAGGGGTTTGGTTAGGAAACAGGAGTGGTTTGGGTGGGAAACAGGAGTTGTTTGGTTAGGAAACAGGAGTGGTTTGGGTAGGAAACAGGAGCGGTTTGGGTAGGAAACAGGAGCGGTTTGGGTAGGAAACAGGCTTGGTTTGGTTAAGAAACAGGAGTGGTTTGGTTGGGAAACAGGAGCGGTTTGGGTAGGTAACAGGAGGGTTTGGGTAGGAAACAGGAGTGGTTTGAGTAGGAAACAGGAGGGGTTTGGGTAGGAAACAGGGGGTTTGGGTAGGAAACAGGGGGTTTGGGTAGGAAACAGGAGGGTTTGGGTAGGAAACAGGAGCGGTTTGGGTAGGAAACAGGAGGGTTTGGTTAGGAAACAGGGGGGTTTGGGTTGGAAACAGGAGTGGTTTGGATAGGAAACAGGAGGGATTGGGAAGGAAACAGGAGTGGTTTGGGTAGGAAAACAGGAGCGGTTTTGGGTAGGAAACAGGAGCGGTTTGGGTAGGAAACAGGCGTGGTTTGGGTAGGAAACAAGAGCAGCTTGGGTAGGCAACAGGAGTGGTTTGGGTAGGAAACAGGAGGGATTTGGGTAGTCAACAGGAGTGGTTTGGGTAGGAAACAGGAAGGGTTTGGTTAGGAAACAGGAGCGGTTTGGGTAGGAAACAGGAGCGGTTTGGGTAGGAAACAAGAGCGGCTTGGGTAGGAAACAGGAGGGTTTGGTTAGGAAACGGGGCGGTTTGGGTAGGAAACAGGAGGGGTTTGGGTAGGAAACAGGAGCGGTTTGTGAAGGAAACAGGAGTGGTTTGGGTAGGAAACAGGAGGGGTTTGGGTAGGAAACAGGAGCGGTTTGGGTAGGAAACAGGCGGGGTTTGCGTAGGGAAACGAGAGCGGCTTGGGTGGTCAACAGGAGTGGTTTGGGTAGGAAACAGGAGGGGTTTGGGTAGGAAACAGGAGCGGTTTGGGTAGGAAACAGGAGCAGTTTGTGTAAGCAACAGGAGTGGTTTGGGTAGGAAACAGGAAGGGTTTGGTTAGAAAACAGGAGCGGTTTGGGTTGGAAACAGGAGGGGTTTGGGTAGGAAACGAGAGCGGCTTGGGTGGTCAACAGGAGTGGTTTGGGTAGGAAACAGGAGGGGTTTGGGTAGGAAACGAGAGCGGTTTGGGTAGGAAACAGGAGTGGTTTGGGAAGGAAACAGGAGGGGTTTGGGTAGGAAACAGGAGCGGTTTGTGTAGGAAACAGGAGTGGTTTGGGTAGGAAACAGGAGGGTTTAGTTAGGAAACGGGAGAGGTTTGGGTAGGAAACAGGAGGGGTTTGGGTAGGAAACAGGAGCGGTTTGGGTAGGAAACAGGAGTGGTTTGGGTAGGAAACAGGAGGGGTTTGGGTAGGAAACGAGAGCGGCTTGGGTAGGCAACAGGAGCGGTTTGGGTATGAAACAGGGGGGTTTGGGTAGGAAACAGGGGGTTTGGGTAGGAAACAGGAGGGGTTTGGTTAGGAAACGGGAGCGGTTTGGGTAGGAAACAGGAGGGGTTTGGGTAGTAAACAGGAGAGGTTTGGGTAGGAAACAGGCGAGTTTGGGTAGGAAACAGGGGGTGTGGGTAGGAAAGAGGAGGGGTTTGGGTAGGAAACAGGAGCGGTTTGGGTAGGAAACAGGAGCAGTTTGTGTAAGCAACAGGAGTGGTTTGGGTAGGAAACAGGAGGGGTTTGGTTAGGAAACAGGAGTGGTTTGGGTGGGAAACAGGAGTTGTTTGGTTAGGAAACAGGAGTGGTTTGGGTAGGAAACAGGGGTGGTTTGGGTAGGAAACAGGCTTGGTTTGGTTAAGAAACAGGAGTGGTTTGGTTGGGAAACAGGAGCGGTTTGGGTAGGTAACAGGAGGGTTTGGGTAGGAAACAGGAGTGGTTTGAGTAGGAAACAGGAGGGGTTTGGGTAGGAAACAGGGGGTTTGGGTAGGAAACAGGGGGTTTGGGTAGGAAACAGGAGGGTTTGGGTAGGAAACAGGAGCGGTTTGGGTAGGAAACAGGAGGGTTTAGGTTGGAAACAGGAGTGGTTTGGATAGGAAACAGGAGGGGATTGGGAAGGAAACAGGAGTGGTTTGGGTAGGAAAACAGGAGCGGTTTTGGGTAGGAAACAGGAACGGTTTGGGTAGGAAACAGGCGTGGTTTGGGTAGGAAACAAGAGCAGCTTGGGTAGGCAACAGGAGTGGTTTGGGTAGGAAACAGGAGGGATTTGGGTAGTCAACAGGAGTGGTTTGGGTAGGAAACAGGAAGGGTTTGGTTAGGAAACAGGAGCGGTTTGGGTAGGAAAACAGGAGCGGTTTGGGTAGGAAACAAGAGCGGCTTGGGTAGGAAACAGGAGGGTTTGGTTAGGAAACGGGGGCGGTTTGGGTAGGAAACAGGAGGGGTTTGGGTAGGAAACAGGAGCGGTTTGGGTAGGAAACAGGAGTGGTTTGGGTAGGAAACAGGAGGGGTTTGGGTAGGAAACAGGAGCGGTTTGGGTAGGAAACAGGCGGGGTTTGGGTAGGAAACGAGAGCGGCTTGGGTGGTCAACAGGAGTGGTTTGGGTAGGAAACAGGAGGGGTTTGGGTAGGAAACAGGAGCGGTTTGGGTAGGAAACAGGAGCAGTTTGTGTAAGCAACAGGAGTGGTTTGGGTAGGAAACAGGAAGGGTTTGGTTAGAAAACAGGAGCGGTTTGGGTAGGAAAACAGGAGCGGTTTGGGTTGGAAACAAGAGCGGCTTGGGTAGGAAACGAGAGCGGCTTGGGTGGTCAACAGGAGTTGTTTGGGTAGGAAACAGGAGGGGTTTGGGTAGGAAACGAGAGCGGTTTGGGTAGGAAACAGGAGTGGTTTGGGAAGGAAACAGGAGGGATTTGGGTAGGAAACAGGAGCGGTTTGTGTAGGAAACAGGAGTGGTTTGGGTAGGAAACAGGAGGGTTTAGTTAGGAAACGGGAGAGGTTTGGGTAGGAAACAGGAGGGGTTTGGGTAGGAAACAGGAGCGGTTTGGGTAGGAAACAGGAGTGGTTTGGGTAGGAAACAGGAGGGGTTTGGGTAGGAAACGAGAGCGGCTTGGGTAGGCAACAGGAGCGGTTTGGGTATGAAACAGGGGGGTTTGGGTAGGAAACAGGGGGGTTTGGGTAGGAAACAGGAGGGGTTTGGGTAGGAAACAGGAGCGGTTTGGGAAGGAAACAGGAGGGGTTTGGGTAGGAAACAGGAGGGTTTAGGTAGGAAACAGGATTGGTTTGGGTAGGAAACAGGAGGTTTTGGTTAGGAAACAGGAGCGGTTTGGGTAGGACACAGGAGGGTTTGGTTAGGAAACAGGAGTGGTTTGGGTAGGAAACAGGAGTGGTTTGGGTAGGAAACAGGAGGGTTTTGGGTAGGAAACAGGAGCGGTTTGTGAAGGAAACAGGAGTGCTTTGGGTAGGAAACAGGAGGGGTTTGGGTAGGAAACAGGAGCGGTTTGGGTAGTAAACAGGTGTGGTTTGGGTAGGAAACGAGAGCGGCTTGGGTGGTCAACAGGAGTGGTTTGGGTAGGAAACAGGAGGGGTTTGGGTAGGAAACAGGAGCGGTTTGGGTAGGAAACAGGAGCGGTTTGTGTAAGCAACAGGAGTGGTTTGGGTAGGAAACAGGAAGGGTTTGGTTTGGAAACAGGAGCGGTTTGGGTAGGAAAACAGGAGCGGTTTGGGTTGGAAACAAGAGCGGCTTGGGTAGGAAACAGGAGGGTTTAGTTAGGAAACGGGAGCGGTTTGGGTAGGAAACAGGAGGGGTTTGGGTAGGAAACAGGAGCGGTTTGGGTAGGAAACAGGAGGGGTTTGGGTAGGAAACAGGAGCGGTTTGGGTAGGAAACAGGAGCGGTTTGTGTAAGCAACAGGAGTGGTTTGGGTAGGAAACAGGAAGGGTTTGGTTAGGAAACAGGAGCGGTTTGGGTAGGAAAACAGGAGCGGTTTGGGTTGGAAACAAGAGCGGCTTGGGTAGGAAACAGGAGGGTTTAGTTAGGAAACGGGAGCGGTTTGGGTAGGAAACAGGAGGGGTTTGGGTAGGAAACAGGAGCGGTTTGGGTAGGAAACAGGAGGGGTTTGGGTAGGAAACAGGAGGGTTCGGGTAGGAAACAGGAGTGGTTTGGGTAGGAAACAGGAGGTTTTGGTTAGGAAACAGGAGTGGTTTGGGTAGGACACAGGAGGGTTTGGTTAGGAAACAGGAGTGGTTTGGGTAGGAAACAGGAGTGGTTTGGGTAGGAAACAGGAGGGGATTGGGAAGGAAACAGGAGTGGTTTGGGTAGGAAACAGGAGGGTTTTGGGTAGGAAACAGGAGCGTTTTGGGTAGGAAACAGGAGCGGCTTGGGTAGGAAACAGGAGGGTTTGGTTAGGAAACGGGAGCGGTTTGGGTAGGAAACAGGAGGGGTTTGGGTAGGAAACAGGAGCGGTTTGTGAAGGAAACAGGAGTGCTTTGGGTAGGAAACAGGAGGGGTTTGGGTAGGAAACAGGAGCGGTTTGGGTAGTAAACAGGTGTGGTTTGGGTAGGAAACGAGAGCGGCTTGGGTGGTCAACAGGAGTGGTTTGGGTAGGAAACAGGAGGGGTTTGGGTAGGAAACAGGAGCGGTTTGGGTAGGAAACAGGAGTGGTTTGTGTAAGCAACAGGAGTGGTTTGGGTAGGAAACAGGAAGGGTTTGGTTAGGAAACAGGAGCGGTTTGGGTAGGAAAACAGGAGCGGTTTGGGTTGGAAACAAGAGCGGCTTGGGTAGGAAACAGGAGGGTTTAGTTAGGAAACGGGAGAGGTTTGGGTAGGAAACAGGAGGGGTTTGGGTAGGAAACAGGAGCGGTTTGGGTATGAAACAGGGGGTTTGGGTAGGAAACAGGAGGGTTTGGGTAGGAAAAAGGAGGGGTTTGGGTAGGAAACAGGAGCGGTTTGTGTAAGCAACAGGAGTGGTTTGGGTAGGAAACGAGAGCGGCTTGGGTTGTCAACAGGAGTGGTTTGGGTAGGAAACAGGAGGGGTTTGGGTAGGAAACAGGAGTGGTTTGGGTAGAAAACAGGAGGGGTTTGGGTAGGAAACATGAGCGGTTTGGGTAGGAAACAGGAGCGGTTTGTGTAGGAAACAGGAGGGGTTTGGGTAGGAAACAGGAGCGGTTTGGGAAGGAAACAGGAGGGGTTTGGGTAGGAAACAGGAGGGTTTGGGTAGGAAACAGGAGCGGTTTGGGTAGGAAAACAGGAGCGGTTTGGGTTGGAAACAAGAGCGGCTTGGGTAGGAAACAGGAGGGTTTAGTTAGGAAACGGGAGCGGTTTGGGTAGGAAACAGGAGCGGTTTGGGTAGGAAACAGGAGTGGTTTGGGTAGGAAACAGGAGGGGTTTGGGTCGGAAACAGGAGTGGTTTGGGTAGAAAACAGGAGGGGTTTGGGTAGGAAACATGAGCGGTTTGGGTAGGAAACAGGAGCGGTTTGTGTAGGCAACAGGAGGGGTTTGGGTAGGAAACAGGAAGGGTTTGGTTTGGAAGCAGGAGCAGGAGCGGTTTGGGTAGGAAACAGGAGGGGTTTGGGTAGGAAACAGGAGTGGTTTGTGTAGGAAACAGGAGTGGTTTGGGTAGGAAACAGGAGGGGTTTGGGTAGGAAACAGGAGCGGTTTGGGTAGGAAACAGGCGGGGTTTGGGTAGGAAACGAGAGCGGCTTGGGTAGGCAACAGGAGCGGATTGGGTAGGAAACAGGGGGCTTGGGTAGGAAACAGGTGGGTTTGGGTAGGAAACAGGAGGGGTTTGGGTAGGAAATAGGAGCGGTTTGGGAAGGAAACATGAGTGGTTTGGGTAGGAAACAGGAGGGTTTGGGTAGGAAACAGGAGCGGTTTGGGTAGGAAACAGGAGGGTATTGGAAGGAAACAGGAGTGGTTTGGGTAGGAAACAGGAGGGTTTTGGGTAGGAAACAGGAACGGTTTGGGTAGGAAACAGGCGGGGTTTGGGTAGGAAACGAGAGCGGCTTGGGTAGGCAACTGTAGTGGTTTGTGTAAGCATCAGGAGTGGTTTGAGTAGGAAACAGGAAGGGTTTGGTTAGGAAACAGGAGCGGATTGGGTAGGAAAACAGGAGCGGTTTGGGTAGGTAACAGGAGGGTTTGGGTAGGAAAACAGGAGGGTTTGGTTAAGAAACAGGAGTGGTTTGGGTGGGAAACAGGAGCGGTTTGGGTAGGTAACAGGAGGGTTTGGGTAGGAAACAGGAGTGGTTTGAGTAGGAAACAGGAGGGGTTTGGGTAGGAAACAGGGGGTTTGGGTAGGAAACAGGGGGTTTGGGTAGGAAACAGGAGGGGTTTGGGTAGGAAACAGGAGCGGTTTGGGAAGGAAACAGGAGGGGTTTGGGTAGGAAACAGGAGGGTTTGGGTAGGAAACAGGAGTGGTTTGGGTAGGAAACAGGAGCGGTTTGGTTAGGAAACAGGAGCGGTTTGGGTAGGAAACAGGAGGGTTTGGTTAGGAAACAAGAGTGGTTTGGGTTGGAAACAGGAGTGGTTTGGGTAGGAAACAGGAAGGGATTGGGAAGGAAACAGGAGTGGTTTGGGTTGGATAACAGGAGCGGTTTTGGGTAGGCAACAGGAGTGGTTTGGGTAGGAAACAGGAGTGATTTGGGTAGTCAACAGGAGTGGCTTGGGTAGGAAACAGGAAGGGTTTGGTTAGGAAACAGGAGCGGTTTGGGTAGGAAACAGGAGCGGTTTGGGTAGGAAACAGGAGGGGTTTGGGTAGGAAACAGGAGCGGTTTGTGAAGGAAACGGGAGTGGTTTGGGTAGGAAAGAGGAGGGGTTTGGGAAGGAAACAGGAGCGGTTTGGGTAGGAAACAGGCGGGGTTTGGGTAGGAAACGAGAGCGGCTTGGGTGGTCAACAGGAGTGGTTTGGGAAGGAAACAGGAGGGTTTGGGTAGGAAACAGGGGGGTTTGGGTAGGAAACAGGAGGGGTTTGGGTAGGAAACAGGAGCGTTTTGGGAAGGAAACAGGAGGGGTTTGGGTAGGAAACAGGAGGGTTTGGGTAGGAAACAGGATTGGTTTGGGTAGGAAACAGGAGGTTTGGTTAGGAAACAGGGAGCGGTTTGGGTAGGACACAGGAGGGTTTGGTTAGGAAACAAGAGTGGTTTGGGTTGGAAACAGGAGTGGTTTGGGTAGGAAACAGGAAGGGATTGGGAAGGAAACAGGAGTGGTTTGGGTTGGATAACAGGAGCGGTTTTGGGTAGGCAACAGGAGTGGTTTGGGTAGGAAACAGGAAGGGTTTGGTTAGAAAACAGGAGCGGTTTGGGTAGGAAACAAGAGCGGTTTGGGTAGGAAACAAGAGCGGCTTGGGTAGGAAACAGGAGGGTTTGGTTAGGAAACAGGAGCGGTTTGGGTAGGAAACAGGAGCGGTTTGGGTAGGAAACAGGAGGGGGTTTGGGTAGGAAACAGGAGCGGTCTGTGAAGGAAACGGGAGTGGTTTGGGTAGGAAACAGGAGGGGTTTGGGAAGGAAACAGGAGCGGTTTGGGTAGGAAACAGGCGGGGTTTGGGTAGGAAACGAGAGCGGCTTGGGTGGTCAACAGGGAGTGGTTTGGGAAGGAAACAGGAGGGTTTGGGTAGGAAACAGGGGGGTTTGGGTAGGAAACAGGAGCGGTTTGGGTAGGAAACAGGAGCGGTTTGGGAAGGAAACAGGAGGGGTTTGGGTAGGAAACAGGAGGGTTTGGGTAGGAAACAGGATTGGTTTGGGTAGGAAACAGGAGGTTTTGGTTAGGAAACAGGAGCGGTTTGGGTAGGACACAGGAGGGTTTGGTTAGGAAACAGGAGTGGTTTGGGTAGGAAACAGGAGTGGTTTGGGTAGGAAACAGGAGGGATTGGGACGGAAACAGGAGTGGTTTTGGGTTGGATAACAGGAGCGGTTTTGGGTAGGCAACAGGAGTGGTTTGGGTAGGAAACAGGAAGGGTTTGGTTAGAAAACAGGAGCGGTTTGGGTAGGAAACAAGAGCGGTTTGGGTAGGAAACAAGAGCGGCTTGGGTAGGAAACAGGAGGGTTTGGTTAGGAAACAGGAGCGGTTTGGGTAGGAAACAGGAGCGGTTTGGGTAGGAAACAGGAGGGGTTTGGGTAGGAAACAGGAGCGGTCTGTGAAGGAAACGGGAGTGGTTTGGGTAGGAAACAGGAGGGGGTTTGGGAAGGAAACAGGAGCGGTTTGGGTAGGAAACAGGCGGGGTTTGGGTAGGAAACGAGAGCGGCTTGGGTGGTCAACAGGAGTGGTTTGGGTAGGAAACAGGAGGGTTTGGGTAGGGAAACAGGGGGGGTTTGGGTAGGAAACAGGAGGGGTTTGGGTAGGAAACAGGAGCTTTTGGGAAGGAAACAGGAGGGTTTGGGTAGGAAACAGGAGGGTTTGGGTAGAAACAGGATTGGTTTGGGTAGGAAACAGGAGGTTTGGTTAGGAAACAGGAGCGGTTTGGGTAGGACACAGGAGGGTTTGGTTAGGAAACAGAGTGGTTTGGGTAGGAAACAGGAGTGGTTTGGGTAGGAAACAGGAGGGGATTGGGAAGGAAACAGGAGTGGTTTGGGTTGGATAACAGGAGCGGTTTTGGGTAGGCAACAGGAGTGGTTTGGGTAGGAAACAGGAAGGGTTTGGTTAGAAAACAGGAGCGGTTTGGGTAGGAAACAAGAGCGGTTTGGGTAGGAAACAAGAGCGGCTTGGGTAGGAAACGGGGAGTGGTTTGGGTAGGAAACAGGAGGGGTTTGGGAAGGAAACAGGAGCGGTTTGGGTAGGAAACAGGCGGGGTTTGGGTAGGAAACGAGCGGCTTGGGTGGTCAACAGGAGTGGTTTGGGTAGGAAACAGAGGGTTTGGGTAGGAAACAGGGGGGTTTGGGTAGGAAACAGGAGGGATTTGGGTAGGAAACAGGAGCGGTTTGGGAAGGAAACAGGAGGGTTTGGGTAGGAAACAGGAGCTTTTGGGAAGGAAACAGGAGGGGTTTGGGTAGGACACAGGAGGGTTTGGTTGAAACAGGAGTGGTTTGGGTAGGAAACAGGAGTGGTTTGGGTAGGAAACAGGAGGGTTTTTGGGTAGGAAACAGGAGCGGTTTGGGAAGGAAACAAGAGTGGTTTGGTTTTGGAAACAGGAGGGTTTGGGTAGGAAACAGGTGCGGTTTGGGTAGTAAACAGGTGTGGTTTAGGTAGGAAACGAGAGCTTGGGTGGTCAACAGGATTGGTTTGGGTAGGAAACAGGAGGGGTTTGGGTAGGAAACAGGAGCGGTTTGGGTAGGAAACAGGAGCGGTTTGTGTAAGCAACAGGAGTGGTTTGGGTAGGAAACAGGAAGGGTTTGGTTTGGAAACAGGAGCGGTTTGGGTAGGGAAACAGGAGCGGTTTGGGTTGGAAACAAGAGCGGCTTGGGTAGGAAACAGGAGGGTTTAGTTAGGAAACGGGAGCGGTTTGGGTAGGAAACAGGAGGGGTTTGGGTTGGGAAACAGGCGGTTTGGGTAGGAAACAGGAGGGTTTGGGTAGGAAACAGGAGCGGTTTGGGTAGGAAACAGGAGCGGTTTGTGGGCAACAGGAGTGGTTTGGCTAGGAAACAGGAGTGATTTGGGTAGTCAACAGGAGTGGCTTGGGTAGGAAACAGGAAGGGTTTGGTTAGAAAACAGGAGCGGTTTGGGTAGGAAACAAGAGCGGTTTGGGTAGGAAACAAGAGCGGCTTGGGTAGGAAACAGGAGGGTTTGGTTAGGAAACAGGAGCGGTTTGGGTAGGAAACAGGAGCGGTTTGGGTAGGAAACAGGAGGGGTTTGGGTAGGAAACAGGAGCGGTCTGTGAAGGAAACGGGGAGTGGTTTGGGTAGGAAACAGGAGGGGTTTGGGAAGGAAACAGGAGTGGTTTGGGTAGGAAACAGGCGGGGTTTGGGTAGGAAACGAGAGCGGCTTGGGTGGTCAAAAGGGAGTGGTTTGGGTAGGGAAACAGGAGGGTTGGGTAGGAAAAAGGGGGGGGTTTGGGTAGGAAACAGAGGGGTTTGGTGGAAACAGGAGCGGTTTGGGAAGGAAACAGGAGGGGTTTGGGTAGGAAACAGGAGGGTTTGGGTAGGAAACAGGATTGGTTTGGGTAGGAAACAGGAGGTTTTGGTTAGGAAACAGGAGCGGTTTGGGTAGGACACAGGAGGGTTTGGTTAGGAAACAGGAGTGGTTTGGGTAGGAAACAGGAGTGGTTTGGGTAGGAAACAGGAGTGGTTTTGGGTAGGAAACAGGAGTGCATTGGGTAGGGAAACAGGAGGGGTTTGGGTAGGAAACAGGTGCGGTTTGGGTAGTAAACAGGTGTGGTTTGGGTAGGAAACGAGAGCGGCTTGGGTGGTCAACAGGAGTGGTTTGGGTAGGAAACAGGAGGGGTTTGGGTAGGAAACAGGAGCGGTTTGGGTAGGAAACAGGAGCGGTTTGTGTAAGCAACAGGAGTGGTTTGGGTAGGAAACAGGAAGGGTTTGGTTTGGAAACAGGAGCGATTTGGGTAGGAAAACAGGAGCGGTTTGGGTTGGAAACAAGAGAGTGGCTTGGGTAGGAAACAGGAGGTTTAGTTAGGAAACGGGAGCGGTTTGGGTAGGAAACAGGAGGGGTTTGGGTAGGAAAGAGGAGCTGGTTTGGGTAGAAACAGGAGTGGTTTGGGTAGAAACAGGAGCGGTTTGGGTAGGAAACAGAGCGGTTTTAAAGCAACAGGAGTGGTTTGGGTAGGAAACAGGAAGGGTTTGGTTAGGAAACAGAGTTTGGGTAGGAAAACAGGAGCGGTTTGGGTTGGAAACAAGAGTGGTTTGGGTAGGAAACAGGAGGGTTTAGTTAGGAAACTGGAGCGGTTTGGGTAGGAAACAGGAGGGTTTGGGTATGAAACAGGAGGGTTTGGGTAGGGAACCAGGAGTGGTTTGGGTAGGAAACAGGAGTGGTTTGGGTAGGGAAACAGGAGGGGATTGGGAAGGAAACAGAGGGTTTGGGTAGGAAACAGGAGCGGTTTGGGAAGGAAACAGGAGCGGTTTGGGTAGGAAACAGGAGCGTGGGTAGGAAACAGGAGGGTTTGGTTAGGAAACGGGAGCGGCTTGGGTAGAAACAGGAGGGGTTTGGGTAGGAAACAGGAGCGGTTTGTGAAGGAAACAGGAGTGCTTGGGGTAGGAAACAGGAGGGGTTTGGGTAAGAACAGAGCGTTTGGGTAGGCAACAGGGAGGGGGTTTGGGTAGGAAACAGGAAGGGTTTGGTTTGGAAACAGGAGCGGTTTGGGTAGGAAACAGGAGGGGCTTGTGTAGGAAACAGTAGTGGTTTGGGTAGGAAACAGGAGGGGTTTGGGTAGGAAACAGAGCGGTTTGGGTAGAAACAGGCGGGGTTTGGGTAGGAAACAGGTGTGGTTTGGGTAGGAAACGAGAGCGGCTTGGGTGGTCAACAGAGTGGTTTGGGTAGGAAACAGGAGGGGTTTGGGTAGGAAACAGGAGCGGTTTGGGTAGGAAACAGGAGCGGTTTGTAAGCAACAGGGGAGGGTTTGGGTAGGAAACAGGAAGGGTTTGGTTTTGGAAACAGGAGCGATTTGGGTAGGAAAACAGGAGCGTTTGGGTTGGAAACAAGAGCGGCTTGGGTAGGAAACAGGAGGGTTTAGTTAGAAACGGGAGCGGTTTGGGTAGGAAACAGGGAGGGGTTTGGGTAGGAAACAGGAGCGGTTTGGGTAGGAAACAGGAGTGGTTTGGGTAGGAAACAGGAGCGGTTTGGGTAGGAAACAGGAGCGGCTTGTGTAAGCAACAGGAGTGGTTTGGGTAGGAAACAGGAAGGGTTTGGTTAGGAAACAGGAGCGGTTTTAGTAGGAAAAACAGGATGGTTTGGGGTTGGAAACAAGAGCACTGGGTAGGAAACAGGAGGGTTTAGTTAGGAAACTGGAGCGGTTTGGGTAGGAAACAGGGAGTGGTTTGGGTAGGACACAGAGGTTTAGTTAGGGAACCAGGAGGGTTTGGGTAGGAAACAGGAGTGGTTTGGGTAGGAAACAGGAGGGGATTGGGAAGGGAAACAGGAGTGGTTTGGGTAGGAAACAGGAGGGTTTTGGGCAGGGAAAATGAGCGTTTTGGGTAGGAAACAGGAGCGGTTTGGGTAGGAAACAGGGAGGGTTTGTTAGGAAACGGGGAGCGGTTTGGGTAGGGAAACAGGAGGGGTTTGGGTAGGAAACAGGAGCGGTTTTAGAAGGAAACAGGAGTGCTTTGGGTAGGAAACAGGAGGGGTTTGGGTAAGAAACAGGAGCGGTTTGGGTAGGCACAGGAGGGGTTTGGGTAGGAAACAGGAAGGGGTTTGGTTTGGGAAACAGGAGCGGTTTGGGTAGGAAACAGGAGGGTTTGGTAGGAAACAGTAGTGGTTTGGGTAGGAAACAGGATTTGGGTAGGAAACAGGAGCGGTTTGGGTAGGAAACAGGCGGGGCTTGGGTAGAAACAGGAAGGGTTTGGTTTGGAAACAGGAGCGGTTTGGGTAGGAACAGGGGGTTTGGGTAGGAAACAGGAGCGGTTTTGTGTAGGAAACAGAGTGGTTTGGGTAGGAAACAGGAGGGGTTTGGGTAGGAAACTAGGAGCGGCTTGGGTAGGCAAAAGGAGCGGCTTGGGTATGAAACAGGGGGTTTGGGTAGGAAACAGGGGGTTTGGGTAGGAAACAGGAGGGGTTTGGGTAGGAAACAGAAGCGGTTTGGGAAGGAAACAGGGAGGGGTTTGGGTAGGAAACAGGAGGGTTCGGTAGGAAACAGGAGTGGTTTGGGTAGGAAACAGGA
>NW_027010315.1:0-20000 GCF_036934945.1 Oncorhynchus masou masou
TTTATGTGGACTACTATGTTTTATGGTAGGATGCTGTCTGTGACTACTATTGTTTTGTGTGGTAGGATGCTGTCTGGGACTACTATAGTTGTGATGTGGTAGGATGCTGTCTGGGACTAGTATAGTTGTGATGTGGTAGGATGCTGTCTGGGACTACTATAGTTGTGATGTGGTAGGATGCTGTCTGGGACTAATATAGTTTTATGTGGTAGGATGCTGTCTGGGACTACAATAGTTTTATGTGGTAGGATGCTGTCTGGGACTACAATAGTTTTATGTGGTAGGATGCTGTCTGGACTACTATAGTTGTGATGTGGTAGGATGCTGTCTGGGACTATTATAGTTTTGTGTGGTAGGATGCTGTCTGGGACTAGTATAGTTGTGATGTGGTAGGATGCTGTCTGGGACTAGTATAGTTGTGTGGTAGGATGCTGTCTGGGACTAGTATAGTTGTGATGTGGTAGGATGCTGTCTGGGACTACTATAGTTTCCGGTGGTAGGATGCTGTCTGGGACTAGTATAGTTGTGATGTGGTAGGATGCTGTCTGGGACTAGTATAGTTGTGATGTGGTAGGATGCTGTCTGGGACTAATATAGCTGTGATGTGGTAGGATGCTGTCTGGGACTAGTATAGTTTTGTGTGGTAGGATGATGTCTGTGACTACTATAGCTGTGATGTGGTAGGATGCTGTCTGGGACTAGTATAGTTGTGATGTGGTAGGATGCTGTCTGGGACTACTATAGTTGTGATGTGGTAGGATGCTGTCTGGGACTAGTATAGTTTTGTGTGGTAGGATGCTGTCTGGGACTACTATAGTTGTGATGTGGTAGGATGCTGTCTGGGACTACTATAGTTTTATGTGGTAGGATGCTGTCTGGGACTACTATAGTTTTATGTGGTAGGATGCTGTCTGTGACTACTATTGTTTTGTGTGGTAGGATGCTGTCTGGGACTAGTATAGTTGTGATGTGGTAGGATGCTGTCTGGGACTAGTATAGTTGTGATGTGGTAGGATGCTGTCTGGGACTACTATAGTTGTGATGTGGTAGGATGCTGTCTGGGACTAATATAGTTTTATGTGGTAGGATGCTGTCTGGGACTACAATAGTTTTATGTGGTAGGATGCTGTCTGGGACTACAATAGTTTTATGTGGTAGGATGCTGTCTGCGACTACTATAGTTGTGATGTGGTAGGATGCTGTCTGGGACTATTATAGTTTTGTGTGGTAGGATGCTGTCTGGGACTAGTATAGTTGTGATGTGGTAGGATGCTGTCTGGGACTAGTATAGTTGTGTGGTAGGATGCTGTCTGGGACTAGTATAGTTGTGATGTGGTAGGATGCTGTCTGCGACTACTATAGTTTTATGTGGTAGGATGCTGTCTGTGACTAGTATAGTTGTGATGTTGTAGGATGCTGTCTGGGACTAGTATAGTTGTGATGTGGTAGGATGCTGTCTGGGACTACTATAGTTTTGTGTGGTAGGATGCTGTCTGGGACTAGTATAGTTGTGATGTGGTAGGATGCTGTCTGGGACTACTATAGTTTTATGTGGTAGGATGCTGTCTGGGACTACTATAGTTTTATGTGGTAGGATGCTGTCTGGGACTACTATAGTTTTATGTGGTAGGATGCTGTCTGTGACTATTATAGTTGTGATGTGGTAGGATGCTGTCTGGGACTACTATAGTTGTGATGTGGTAGGATGCTGTCTGGGACTAGTATAGTTGTGATGTGGTAGGATGCTGTCTGGGACTACTATAGTTGTGATGTGGTAGGATGCTGTCTGGGACTAATATAGTTTTATGTGGTAGGATGCTGTCTGGGACTACAATAGTTTTATGTGGTAGGATGCTGTCTGGGACTACAATAGTTTTATGTGGTAGGATGCTGTCTGGGACTACTATAGTTGTGATGTGGTAGGATGCTGTCTGGGACTAGTATAGTTTTGTGTGGTAGGATGCTGTCTGGGACTACTATAGTTTTATGTGGTAGGATGCTGTCTGGGACTATAGTTTTGTGTGGTAGGACTCTGGGACTAATATAGTTTTATGTGGTAGGATGCTGTCTGGGACTACTATAGTTTTGTGTGGTAGGATGCTGTCTGGGACTACTATAGTTGTGATGTGGTAGGATGCTGTCTGGGACAACTATAGTTTTGTGTGGTAGGATGCTGTCTGGGACTACTATAGTTGTGATGTGGTAGGATGCTGTCTGGGACTACTATAGTTTTGTGTGGTAGGATGCTGTCTGGGACTACAATAGTTTTATGTGGTATGATGCTGTCTGGGACTAGTATAGTTGTAATGTGGTAGGATGCTGTCTGGGACTATTATAGTTGTGATGTGGTAGGATGCTGTCTGGGACTAGTATAGTTTTGTGTGGTAGGATGCTGTCTGGGACTAGTATAGTTGTGACGTGGTAGGATGCTGTCTGGGACTAGTATAGTTGTGATGTGGTAGGATGCTGTCTGGGACTACTATAGTTTTGTGTGGTAGGATGCTGTCTGGGACTAATATAGTTTTGTGTGGTAGGATGCTGTCTGGGACTAATATAGTTTTGTGTGGTAGGATGCTGTCTGGGACTAGTATAGTTTTGTGTGGTAGGATGCTGTCTGGGACTAGTATAGTTTTGTGTGGTAGGATGCTGTCTGGGACTACTATAGTTTTGTGTGGTAGGATGCTGTCTGGGACTACTATAGTTGTGATGTGGTAGGATGCTGTCTGGGACTACTATAGTTGTGATGTGGTAGGATGCTGTCTGGGACTAGTATAGTTTTGTGTGGTAGGATGCTGTCTGGGACTACTATAGTTGTGATGTGGTAGGATGCTGTCTGGGACTACTATAGTTGTGATGTGGTAGGATGCTGTCTGGGACTACTATAGTTGTGATGTGGTAGGATGCTGTCTGGGACTACTATAGTTGTGATGTGGTAGGATGCTGTCTGGGACTAGTATAGTTGTGTGGTAGGATGCTGTCTGGGACTAGTAGAGTTTTGTGTGGTAGGATGCTGTCTGGGACTACTATAGTTTTGTGTGGTAGGATGCTGTCTGGGACTACTATAGTTGTGATGTGGTAGGATGCTGTCTCGGACTAGTATAGTTGTAATGTGGTAGGATGCTGTCTGGGACTACTATAGTTGTAATGTGGTAGGATGCTGTCTGGGACTACTATAGTTGTGATGTGGTAGGATGCTGTCTGGGACTACTATAGTTGTGATGTGGTAGGATGCTGTCTGGGACTACTATAGTTGTGATGTGGTAGGATGCTGTCTGGGACTACTATAGTTGTGATGTGGTAGGATGCTGTCTGGGACTAGTATAGTTGTGATGTGGTAGGATGCTGTCTGGGACTAGTATAGTTGTAATGTGGTAGGATGCTGTCTGGGACTAGTATAGTTGTGATGTGGTAGGATGCTGTCTGGGACTAGTATAGTTTTGTGTGGTAGGATGCTGTCTGGGACTAGTATAGTTTTGTGTGGTAGGATGCTGTCTGGGACTACTATAGTTTTATGTGGTAGGATGCTGTCTGGGACTACTATAGTTTTATGTGGTAGGATGCTGTCTGGGACTACTATAGTTGTGATGTGGTAGGATGCTGTCTGGGACTAGTATAGTTGTGATGTGGTAGGATGCTGTCTGGGACTAGTATAGTTGTGATGTGGTAGGATGCTGTCTGGGACTACTATAGTTGTGTGTGGTAGGATGCTGTCTGGGACTACTATAGTTTTGTGTGGTAGGATGCTGTCTGGGACTACTATAGTTGTGATGTGGTAGGATGCTGTCTGGGACTAGTATAGTTGTGATGTGGTAGGATGCTGTCTGGGACTACTATAGTTTTATGTGGTAGGATGCTGTCTGGGACTACTATAGTTGTGATGTGGTAGGATGCTGTCTGGGACTACTATAGTTTTGTGTGGTAGGATGCTGTCTGGGACTACTATAGTTGTGATGTGGTAGGATGCTGTCTGGGACTAGTATAGTTGTGATGTGGTAGGATGCTGTCTGGGACTACTATAGTTGTGATGTGGTAGGATGCTGTCTGAGACTATTATAGTTTTACGTGGTAGGATGCTGTCTGGGACTAGTATAGTTTTACGTGGTAGGATGCTGTCAGGGACTAGTATAGTTTTATGTGGTAGGATGCTGTCTGGGACTACTATAGTTGTGATGTGGTAGGATGCTGTCTGGGACTACTATAGTTGTGATGTGGTAGGATGCTGTCTGGGACTACTATAGTTGTGATGTGGTAGGATGCTGTCTGGGACTACTATAGTTGTGATGTGGTAGGATGCTGTCTGGGACTACTATAGTTGTGATGTGGTAGGATGCTGTCTGGGACTACTATAGTTGTGATGTGGTAGGATGCTGTCTGGGACTACTATAGTTGTGATGTGGTAGGATGCTGTCTGGGACTACTATAGTTGTGATGTGGTAGGATGCTGTCTGGGACTAGTATAGTTGTGATGTGGTAGGATGCTGTCTGGGACTAGTATAGTTGTGATGTGGTAGGATGCTGTCTGGGACTAGTATAGTTGTGATGTGGTAGGATGCTGTCTGGGACTAGTATAGTTGTGATGTGGTAGGATGCTGTCTGGGACTACTATAGTTTTATGTGGTAGGATGCTGTCTGGGACTACTATAGTTGTGATGTGGTAGGATGCTGTCTGGGACTACTATAGTTTTGTGTGGTAGGATGCTGTCTGGGACTACTATAGTTTTGTGTGGTAGGATGCTGTCTGGGACTACTATAGTTGTGATGTGGTAGGATGCTGTCTGGGACTACTATAGTTGTGATGTGGTAGGATGCTGTCTGAGACTATTATAGTTTTACGTGGTAGGATGCTGTCTGGGACTAGTATAGTTTTACGTGGTAGGATGCTGTCAGGGACTAGTATAGTTTTATGTGGTAGGATGCTGTCTGGGACTACTATAGTTATGATGTGGTAGGATGCTGTCTGGGACTACTATAGTTGTGATGTGGTAGGATGCTGTCTGGGACTACTATAGTTGTGATGTGGTAGGATGCTGCCTGGGACTAGTATAGTTGTGATGTGGTAGGATGCTGTCTGGGACTACTATAGTTGTGATGTGGTAGGATGCTGTCTGGGACTACTATAGTTGTGATGTGGTAGGATGCTGTCTGGGACTACTATAGTTGTGATGTGGTAGGATGCTGTCTGGGACTAGTATAGTTGTGATGTGGTAGGATGCTGTCTGGGACTAGTATAGTTGTGATGTGGTAGGATGCTGTCTGGGACTAGTATAGTTGTGATGTGGTAGGATGCTGTCTGGGACTACTATAGTTCTGTGTGGTAGGATGCTGTCTGGGACTAGTATAGTTTTGTGTGGTAGGATGCTGTCTGGGACTAGTATAGTTTTGTGTGGTAGGATGCTGTCTGGGACTACTATAGTTTTGTGTGGTAGGATGCTGTCTGGGACTACTATAGTTGTGATGTGGTAGGATGCTGTCTGGGACTACTATAGTTGTGATGTGGTAGGATGCTGTCTGGGACTACTATAGTTGTGATGTGGTAGGATGCTGTCTGGGACTAGTATAGTTTTGTGTGGTAGGATGCTGTCTGGGACTACTATAGTTGTGATGTGGTAGGATGCTGTCTGGGACTACTATAGTTGTGATGTGGTAGGATGCTGTCTGGGACTACTATAGTTGTGATGTGGTAGGATGCTGTCTGGGACTACTATAGTTGTGATGTGGTAGCATGCTGTCTGGGACTAGTATAGTTGTGTGGTAGGATGCTGTCTGGGACTAGTAGAGTTTTGTGTGGTAGGATGCTGTCTGGGACTACTATAGTTTTGTGTGGTAGGATGCTGTCTGGGACTACTATAGTTGTGATGTGGTAGGATGCTGTCTCGGACTAGTATAGTTGTAATGTGGTAGGATGCTGTCTGGGACTAGTATAGTTGTGATGTGGTAGGATGCTGTCTGGGACTAGTATAGTTTCCGGTGGTAGGATGCTGTCTGGGACTACTATAGTTGTGATGTGGTAGGATGCTGTCTGGGACTAGTATAGTTTCCGGTGTTTTATGTAGGATGCTGTCTGGGACTACTATAGTTGTGATGTGGTAGGATGCTGTCTGGGACTAGTATAGTTGTAATGTGGTAGGATGCTGTCTGGGACTACTATAGTTGTGATGTGGTAGGATGCTGTCTGGGACTACTATAGTTTTGATGTGGTAGGATGCTGTCTGGGACTAGTATAGTTGTGATGTGGTAGGATGCTGTCTGGGACTAGTATAGTTGTGATGTGGTAGGATGCTGTCTGGGACTACTATAGTTGTAATGTGGTAGGATGCTGTCTGGGACTACTATAGTTGTGATGTGGTAGGATGCTGTCTGGGACTACTATAGTTGTGATGTGGTAGGATGCTGTCTGGGACTACTATAGTTGTGATGTGGTAGGATGCTGTCTGGGACTACTATAGTTGTGATGTGGTAGCATGCTGTCTGGGACTAGTATAGTTGTGTGGTAGGATGCTGTCTGGGACTAGTAGAGTTTTGTGTGGTAGGATGCTGTCTGGGACTACTATAGTTTTGTGTGGTAGGATGCTGTCTGGGACTACTATAGTTGTGATGTGGTAGGATGCTGTCTCGGACTAGTATAGTTGTAATGTGGTAGGATGCTGTCTGGGACTAGTATAGTTGTGATGTGGTAGGATGCTGTCTGGGACTAGTATAGTTTCCGGTGGTAGGATGCTGTCTGGGACTACTATAGTTGTGATGTGGTAGGATGCTGTCTGGGACTAGTATAGTTTCCGGTGGTAGGATGCTGTCTGGGACTACTATAGTTGTGATGTGGTAGGATGCTGTCTGGGACTAGTATAGTTGTAATGTGGTAGGATGCTGTCTGGGACTACTATAGTTGTGATGTGGTAGGATGCTGTCTGGGACTACTATAGTTGTGATGTGGTAGGATGCTGTCTGGGACTAGTATAGTTTTGTGTGGTAGGATGCTGTCTGGGACTACTATAGTTGTGATGTGGTAGGATGCTGTCTGGGACTACTATAGTTGTGATGTGGTAGGATGCTGTCTGGGACTAGTATAGTTGTGATGTGGTAGGATGCTGTCTGGGACTACTATAGTTGTGATGTGGTAGGATGCTGTCTGGGACTATTATAGTTGTGATGTGGTAGGATGCTGTCTGGGACTAGTATAGTTTTATGTGGTAGGATGCTGTCTGGGACTACTATAGTTGTGATGTGGTAGGATGCTGTCAGGGACTATTATAGTTGTGATGTGGTAGGATGCTGTCTGGGACTACTATAGTTGTGATGTGGTAGGATGCTGTCTGGGACTAATATAGTTGTGATGTGGTAGGATGCTCTCTGGGACTAGTATAGTTGTGATGTGGTAGGATGCTCTCTGGGACTAGTATAGTTTTATGTGGTAGGATGCTGTCTGGGACTACTATAGTTGTGATGTGGTAGGATGCTCTCTGGGACTAGTATAGTTTTATGTGGTAGGATGCTGTCTGGGACTAATATAGTTGTGATGTGGTAGGATGCTGTCTGGGACTACTATAGTTTTATGTGGTAGGATGCTGTCTGGGACTAATATAGTTGTGATGTGGTAGGATGCTGTCTGGGACTAATATAGTTTTATGTGGTAGGATGCTGTCTGGGACTAATATAGTTGTGATGTGGTAGGATGCTCTCTGGGACTAGTATAGTTTTATGTGGTAGGATGCTCTCTGGGACTACTATAGTTTTATGTGGTAGGATGCTCTCTGGGACTACTATAGTTTTATGTGGTAGGATGCTGTCTGGGACTACTATAGTTGTGATGTGGTAGGATGCTGTCTGGGACTAGTATAGTTGTGATGTGGTAGGATGCTGTCTGGGACTACTATAGTTGTGATGTGGTAGGATGCTGTCTGGGACTAGTATAGTTTTATGTGGTAGGATGCTGTCTGGGACTACTATAGTTGTGATGTGGTAGGATGCTGTCTGGGACTAGTATAGTTTTGTGTGGTAGGATGCTGTCTGGGACTAGTATAGTTGTGATGTGGTAGGATGCTGTCTGGGACTACTATAGTTTTATGTGGTAGGATGCTGTCTGTGACTAGTATAGTTTTATGTGGTAGGATGCTGTCTGGGACTAATATAGTTGTGATGTGGTAGGATGCTCTCTGGGACTACTATAGTTTTATGTGGTAGGATGCTGTCTGGGACTAATATAGTTTTATGTGGTAGGATGCTGTCTGGGACTAGTATAGTTGTGATGTGGTAGGATGCTGTCTGGGACTAGTATAGTTTTGTGTGGTAGGATGCTGTCTGGGACTACTATAGTTTTGTGTGGTAGGATGCTGTCTGGGACTACTATAGTTGTGATGTGGTAGGATGCTGTCTGGGACTACTATAGTTTTATGTGGTAGGATGCTGTCTGGGACTACTATAGTTGTGATGTGGTAGGATGCTCTCTGGGACTACTATAGTTTTATGTGGTAGGATGCTGTCTGGGACTAGTATAGTTGTGATGTGGTAGGATGCTGTCTGGGACTAATATAGTTGTGATGTGGTAGGATGCTGTCTGGGACTAATATAGTTGTGATGTGTTGATAGAGGAGTATTATTCACCCTGGTGATGTCTAACATTTGGCCTGACGGTGTCACATCAGGAGTTGACAGCCTGGTTTCCTCTAGACCACAGCAGCAGCAGCAGTGTGTGTGTGTGTGTGTGTGTGTGTGTGTGTGAACATACTTGCTCTGTGTCAGATCAACCATGATAAAGTCCTTTTCTAGAAGCAGCACCACCGCATACGGATCCTGGATCTCTGTAGACATTATCGCAGAGAACAAATACATTAACTACACATAAATATACTGTATGTTTCTATATCTAACACAGAGAAAAAATACATTAACCATACAGGAAGGAACATTAAATATACTGTATGTTTCTATATCTAACACAGAGAACAAATACATTAACCATACAGGAAGGAACATTAAATATACTGTATGTTTCTATATCTAACACAGAGAACAAATACATTAACCATACAGGAAGGAACATTAAATATACTGTATGTTTCTATATCAAAAAAAAGAGAACAAATACATTAACCATACAGGAAGGAACATTAAATATACTGTATGTTTCTATATCAAAAAAAAGAGAACAAATACATTAACCATACAGGAAGGAACATTAAATATACTGTATGTTTCTATATCAAAACACAGAGAACAAATACATTAACCATACAGGAAGGAACATTAAATATACTGTATGTTTCTATATCAAAACACAGAGAACAAATACATTAACTATACAGGAAGGAACATTAAATATACTGTATGTTTCTATATCAAAACACAGAGAACAAATACATTAACTATACAGGAAGGAACATTAAATATACTGTATGTTTCTATATCTCAATGGAGTAACTTGAAATACACTGTATGTTTCTATATCTCCACAGAGTAACATATGTGTGTATTTGATGTAGGGAGGGAGAGAAGAGAGAGAGTGAGAGAGAGAGAGAGCGAGAGAGAGAAAGAGATTTCACTTAATCCTTCAAACCCCAGCTAATGACCATGGCCCCTCAACTCACTGTTGGAGTATGGGGTGTCACAGAGCACCAGGAACTCTACGATAGGGTGGTCCATCTCCAGCACCGTAATGGCCTTGCCATGCATGATGGTCAGGGTAGGCCTCCGTCCCCCAGCCTTGTCGTATGACAGACCCCCAGAGAAGATGACATAGGGCTCGTTGCTGTGGAAACAGAGAAGATGACGTAGAGCTCACTGCTGTGGAAACAGACTCCGTCCCAGTCTAAAGTGTCTGTCTCTGTCCCAGTCTAAAGTGCCTGTCTCTGTCCCAGTCTAAAGTGCCTGTCTTTGTCCGTCCCAGTCTAAAGTGCCTGTCTCTGTCCCAGTCTAAAGTGCCTGTCTCTGTCCCAGTCTAAAGTGCCTGTCTTTGTCCGTCCCAGTCTAAAGTGCCTGTCTTTGTCCGTCCCAGTCTAAAGTGCCTGTCTTTGTCCGTCCCAGTCTAAAGTGCCTGTCTTTGTCCGTCCCAGTCTAAAGTGCCTGTCTTTGTCCGTCCCAGTCTAAAGTGCCTGTCTTTGTCTGTCCCAGTCTAAAGTGCCTGTCTTTGTCTGTCCCAGTCTAAAGTGCCTGTCTTTGTCTGTCCCAGTCTAAAGTGCCTGTCTTTGTCTGTCCCAGTCTAAAGTGCCTGTCCCAGTCTAAAGTGCCTGTCTTTGTCTGTCCCAGTCTAAAGTGCCTGTCTCTGTCCCAGTCTAAAGTGCCTGTCTCTGTCCCAGTCTAAAGTGCCTGTCTCTGTCCCAGTCTAAAGTGCCTGTCTCTGTCCCAGTCTAAAGTGCCTGTCTCTGTCCCAGTCTAAAGTGCCTGTCTCTGTCCCAGTCTAAAGTGCCTGTCTCTGTCCCAGTCTAAAGTGCCTGTCTCTGTCCCAGTCTAAAGTGCCTGTCTCTGTCCCAGTCTAAAGTGCCTGTCTCTGTCCCAGTCTAAAGTGCCTGTCTCTGTCCCAGTCTAAAGCACATGTCTCTGTCCCAGTATTTGACTCACATTTGCTTCATTTGCTTTTCTATACAGTTGATGTCAGAAGTTTACATACACTTAGGTTGGTGCCATTAAAACTTGTTTTTCAATCACTCCACATATTTCTTGTTAACAAACTGTAGTTTTGCCAAGTTGGTTAGAACATCTAATTTGTGCATGACACAAGTATTTTTTCTAACAATTGTTTACAGACAGATTGTTTAACTTATAATTCACTGCATCACCATTCCAGTGGGTCAGAAGTTTACCTACACTAAGTTGGCAGCCTTTAAACAGCTTGAAAAATTACAGAAAATTATGTAATGGCTTTAGAAGCTTCTGGTAGGCTAATGGACAGAGAGAGAGGAGTGGGGACGGAAACTCAAAAGAAACTAACTTTTCAACAGAGACCCCGATGACTGTTGGGGTATAATCAGAATTGGTGGGTAACATAGATAAGATGTTTTATTTTCATAATATGCTTATGAGTTATTTCTCATAAGAATGTATTTTGTTGTACTATAGTGGTGGCCATTGGCAGTTATCTGTTCTATGTCAAGACTAAGTTGCTTGAGCCGCAGAGAGTGGAGAGGTCAAGGTGTCATCATGTGTAAACATATATTTTGCTCCACTGTGTCGGTGTGCCAGTCACTCCCTACTTTTCCCATCGGGGAGAGGAGGATGGCAGTGTCTGGAATCATTCTATGCTCCCTCTATCTTAACCTATACTCTCACTCTCCTCTCTGTGAGCTTGTCCAGTATTGGTTGTATTTAGAATTGGTTGTATCTAAATGACAATTTGTTATATATCATAGGGTGGGGGTAATGTCTTGGTACCATTTTGTACAAAGGACAAAATAAGAGCTTTGTTTAGGAGACCAAACTGAACGATAATTTATAGCCAACTCTAGCTAGGAGATACTCCTCTCTGAAGTAAAGTCTTTCTTTGTGTAAGTTCCTGGGACCTGTGGATTGTCATGTCGTCTCGGGGGGGGTGGATGTTTGCTATAAAGGATCCCATTTGCCATTATGTTGGGACTCTCAACTTTTCATTAGAGATACTGAACTGTTGAAAGTCAAAATGCTATTGCAATGTGGAAGGGACTCTCAGAGAATTCATTGATAGACACTGAATTGATCTGAGAGTCACAGGGTTTGTGATAGAGCTCATTTAATTAAAGATGGACTTTGATAACTAACTCTGACTTGTGTGTGTGGTTTGCTCCCATGATTTGGTAAATAGAGGAAATTTCCATGACACGACACACTGAGCGTACATATATATATTGATTGCAATGGTTCCAGAAAGAGTGAGCGTTCATGTGCAAAGGATTAGCATTTCAATTGTTATAATGATCAACTCTGTGTTTTATCTCAGTTGACCCCCACTTCCCTTTTGTACACCAAGCCGCAATGCCGGTTTAGCCCACTAGGGAAACTACTTTATCATTTCCTTGTAACTATCTACTGTTTGTTTATGCATTTCTGTGAATTACTTAGTTAATAAATAAATTATTTAAGACAATTGATGTATGGATGACTCATAGTGAATACTGGGTTCGTGCGGATAACCAACAACTTACGACATTTAGAACGAGACTAACGTGAGGTAAATCATTCTTAATTAATCAGAAGACTATTGATCAGGTATGAAAATATCTGAAAAGTTATATTAGGAAAACTACAACTTTGCAATCTGAATATTTTCCTTGGTGCCCCGACTTCCTAGTTAATTACAGTTACACGATTAATCAGTTTAATCATGTAATAATAATTACAGAGAACCTAAAGATAGTAAAGACACGACAAGAGTTACCCAAAACGTTTGACTCAAGTTAAACACTTTAAAGGCAATGCTACCAAATAGAGTGTATGTAAACTTGTGATTCACTGGGAATGTGATGAAAGAAATAAAAGCTGAAATAAATCATTCTCTCTGCTATTATTCTGACATTTCACATTCTTAAAATAAAGCGGTGATCCTAACTGCCCTAAGACAGGGAATCTTTTACTCAGATTAAATGTCAGGAAAACTGTATTTGGCTAACGTGTATGTAAAACGTCTGACTTCAACTGTATGTCTCTTTTAAATCGAACTTCACACAACTAGAACTACAAGCCTCAATTGTAAATCCACAAGCCATTTAAAGGAGGGAAATAGGAACGGATAACAGGGATCGGGCATTCCCAACAGACAACAAAGATCATGAATCAGATAAGAATTTCAGAGGCTCTCCTCTCAATTCCGTGCGTGGAGATAAGAAACGCTTTTAAAAAGGCTCTTTTGTACTGTTAATTGTCTTCTTGTGTGATATAAAGCCTTCAGATGGAGGACTCAGACCTATCTGGAGCATGTTCATACTGAGTTTCACTTCAGAAGCACATCAAAATAGTTTTTTGGGGGGCAAATACAAACATTGAGAACTTAACAAGTTAATGTGCATTACACGAGGACTGCTTTTGACATTAATTTGTTTGGTGTAAAATCAGAGAGAACTGGATTTGAAGGTGAATGGAAAATAGGGCAAAAAACATTTATCTAAACACTTCCTGGGTCATGACGGATATATCGGTAGAAAGCTTAAATTCTTGTTCATCTAACTGTCCGATTTACAGCAGCCATTACAGCATTAGCTGCCATTTGATTGTTTGAGGACGGCGCCCCACTTCAAAATATTGTTCCACCCGCACAGGTGTCATACATTTACAAATAGGGATTAAATATTCACTTACTTTTTGAAAATCTTCCTCTGATTTTTCATCCAAAGGGTCCCAACTATGACATGTAGTGTTGTTTTGTTAGATAAACTCCTTCTTTATATCCCAAAACGTCAGTTTAGTTGGCACCATCAAATTGAGTAATCCACTCATTCAACTTGCAGAGTAAAAAAATCAGAAAATCTACCCCTAAACTTTGATTCAACAAGTCAAAATACGTTTCTAGTTACTCCTCAGATACCCTAAAATGTAATAAAACTATAATATTTCTTACAGAAAGAAGTATGTTCAATAGGAAAACAATTTTAGCAGGTGCGTCCTGTCTTCATGCATACCCGAATTTTCAAGACTGTGTCCCTTTTTGACAAAAAATGTCGTATTCGTTTTGGAATAAACCTTGAACATAGACTACTGACACCCTGTGGAAGTCATAGGATTTGCATCCTGAGAGCTAGAATTGAGTATGTATACTTTCCATTGTAAGAGCTCTCAAAAAAACAAAACAACATTCCGGTTGGTTTTGCTTTGGATTTTCTCCTACCATATCTATTGTGGTATATTGTCCTACATTATTTTAACATTTCTACAAACTTCAAAGTGTTTTCTTCCCAATGGTACCAATTCTATGCATATCCTGGCGTCAGGGCCTGAGCAACAGGCAGTTTACTTTGGACACGTCATTCAGACAGGAAAGTGGAGAAAGGACACGAGCCAGCTTCGCCTGGGACTACAGTAGCAGATGGTTAGTGCAGTACAGATGTGGTGTAGTGCCATCCTGTGTGCTGCATGGTTTACCTCTTAAGAGGCTCCTGGTTTACCTGTTACAGGCTCATAGTTTACCTGGCTCATAGTTTACCTGTTACAGGCTCATAGTTTACCTGTTACAGGCTCATGCTCATGGTTTACCTGTTAGAGGCACATGGTTTACCTGTTACAGGCTCCTGGTTTACCTGTTACAGGCTCCTGGTTTACCTGTTACAGGCTCATGGTTTACCTGTTACAGGCTCATGGTTTACCTGTTACAGGCTCATGGTTTACCTGTTACAGGCTCATGGTTTACCTGTTTCTGGACGTCTTGTATTCCACCTTGAGGATGGGCTTACACGCCTCCTTCCTCCCTTCCTTCAGTATCTTCCCTGGGGGAGATGAGAAAAGGGAACATCTCAAAAAGTGGACTATCCCTTTAAATGTTTACAGTTTTTATACTTTGATAATAGGAGTTATTAGAATATCTCAGAGTTTTTCAAATCACTGTCATCAACTGTAATTCTAAACTGATCCAAACCTTAATGGAATTTAGTAGTACAGTAGAACAATCTCTGTGTGAGTTTGCATATTCTGTTCAACAACACATTTTTTTGTCTCTTTTCCTCATCAAAGCATATTGTTTTTATCTAATTCCTATGTTAACTTTGATGAACAAGCTGGGGAGTGGAGGGAAGTAGAATAGAACATGTTGGTTAATGTGGATATAAGTCGTTCACAATGTTTACCTCTTCTCAAGTCTCACTGTTTGTACAGTGGTTCTTCCTTTTTGAGTTTTTTTAAATTAAATGTATTTTACTAGGCAAGTCAGTTAAGAACAAATTCTTATTTTCAATGATGGCCTAGGAACAGTGGGTTAACTGCCTGTTCAGGGGCAGAACGACAGATTTGTACCTTGTCAGCTCAGGGATTCGAACTTGCAACCTTTTGGTTACTAGTCCAACACTCTAACCACTAGGCTACCCTGCCGCCCCATTATGCTGCTACCGTTTCTGGTAGACGGTGACAGATTGAATTGGTAAAATTGAGTCATTCTGGCAACAATGGCTGACACTTAAAATAACGTGCCGTAGAATTCTGTGGCACCCTGCAAGATGTACTGTAGTACAGCGCAACTTGTACAGGGAGAACCACTGTGAGGCATAAAACTTTCCTCTGGGATCTGACCTGGCATATCATCCAGGATACTGGGTTCATCTCTTACGGTATTCATGATAAAACGTCCTTCTCAAAATGAAGTGTAAACAGCTAATAAACCCACATGTGAGAGAGAAAATACAACCTCACGTCATAATAATATACATAGAGACGAGCAGAACAGTGTAGATCCAAAACAGAGCAGAATAGAACAGAGCAGAACAGTGTAGATCCATAACAGAGCAGAACAGAACAGAGAAGAAAACAGCAGAACACAGAGCAGAACAGATCAGAGTAGAACAGAACAGAACAGAACAGTGTAGATCCATAACAGAGCAGAACCAAAACAGAGTAGAACAGAACAGAGAAGAAAACAGCAGAACACAGAGCAGAACAGATCAGAGTAGAACAGAACAGAGCAGAACAGAGAAGAACAGAAAAGAGTAGAATAGAACAGAGCAGAACAGATCAGAGTAGAACAGAACAGAGCAGAGCAGAACAGAGAAGAACAGAGAAGAACAGAACAGAGAAGAACAGAGCAGAACAGAGCAGAACAGAACAGAACAGAGCAGAACAGAGTCAAAGTAGAATGACTCTTGCTGAGGTGAAAGAAACTTATCTCGCTCTCTCCCTGACCTGACCAGTCAAATAAACCAAAAACCATGAATAAAATAAAACTAATTGCCCACTGTTCCAGTCCTATTAGCCCACTGTTCCAGTCCTATTAGCCCACTGTTCCAGTCCTATTAGCCCTCTGTTCCAGTCCTATTAGCCCACTGTTCCAGTCCTATTAGCCCACTGTTCCAGTCCTATTAGCCCACTGTTCCAGTCCTATTAGCCCACTGTTCCAGTCCTATTAGCCCACTGTTCCAGTCCTATTAGCCAACTGTTCCATTCCTATTAGCCAACTGTTCCAGTCCTATTAGCCCACTGTTCCAGTCCTATTAGCCCACTGTTCCAGTCCTATTAGCCCACTGTTCCAGTCCTATTAGCCCACTGTTCCAGTCCTATCAGCCCACTGTTCCAGTCCTATCAGCCCACTGTTCCAGTCCTATTAGCCCACTGTTCCAGTCCTATTAGCCCTCTGTTCCAGTCCTATTAGCCCTCTGTTCCAGTCCTATTAGCCCACTGTTCCAGTCCTATTAGCCCACTGTTCCAGTCCTATTAGCCCACTGTTCCAGGCCTATTATGCATCCCCGGTGTGACAGACAGACATACAGACAGACTGTGTGTGTGTCCTTTCTGTGGGTCTGAGCTCTGAGCAGACAGACAGTGCTGGGGGAGTCTTCCATAAGATAGTTCAAAGGGTCAAACAATGGCGCCTACACACAGACGAGTCCATCACAGCCACAGACAGCCAAGGCCGTGGCAGAGAAGCAGCGGTTCTCTCATCACAATCAGAGCTGAAAGAGTATTCAGCAAACATCTGACATGTGTTTTGTAGATGTGTGTTTGTTTGTGTACGTGTGTGTGTTTTGTGTGGGTGTCTCACCATGAGGATATGTGATCTGAATAGGTCTGGCTGTGTTCCTCAGGTTCCACATCGTCAAGCTGCCGTCTGAGTGGCTACACATGAACTGCTTCCCTTCATGGTGCCAGCTCACAGAATGGATAGCCTGGAGGGAGAGAGAATCACGGGTAGAGAGAGGGAGGGAGGAGGGGATTGTGAGGGTAGAGAGAGAGAGAGGATGGGATTGTGAGGGTAGAGAGAGAGGGAAAGAAACAGAGAGAGAGGGAGGGAGGATGGGGTTGTGAGGGTAGAGAGAGAGGGAAAGAAACAGAGAGAGAGAGATTTAAAGGTTAGAGAGAGGGAGGGAGGAGGGGATTGTGAGGGTAGAGAGAGAGGGAAAGAAACAGAGAGAGAGAGATTTAAAGATTAGAGAGAGGGAGGGAGGAAGGGATCGTGAGGGTAGAGAGAGAGAGCGAGAGAGGGAAAGAAACAGAGAGATTTAAAGATTAGAGAGAGAGAGAGGAAGGAAGGGATTGTGAGGTGCAAGAGAGAGGGAAAGAAACAGAGAGAGAGAGATTTAAAGATTAGAGAGAGAGAGGAAGGAAGGGATTGTGAGGGTAGAGAGAGAGAGCGAGAGAGGGAAAGAGAGAGAGAGCATTAAAGGATAGATAGAGGGAGGAAGGAGGGCAACGTGAGAAGGGAGAGAGAAAGATATGTTATTAAGGGTAGAGAGAGAGAGGGAAGAGAATGTGGAAACTCTCCTACCTGCATTGGTGCCCCATGTAAGGACAAAATGCACCCCTTCACCCAGGGTTAACCTAGAACCTAAATCAAATCAGTGCTGTCCCTAAACTATTTTGGAGCTAAATGAGAGTGGAAACGGCTAGAGCCGGACTGATTAAAACTGTGAACAGGATCAATACCACCTCAAACCGATAACTAGACATAGAACCGGAGAAGTAGAGAAAAAGAGGGGTTGGGAAACTAAGGAAATGGACTGTCGTACATGTACCATTCAAATAATTACACAGTAAAAGTCAATAATGCAATCCAATTAGGCTTATGTTCCTTCCCTAGACTCAACACACACACACACACACACACACACACACACACACACACACACACACACACACACACACACACACACAGACACAGATTATGTTTACCTGCACAGTAACTATTTGATATTAAACTGATTATGGCAGTAGGCATGTAAACAAACTTACTCTGCTTATCTTATTTGGCGTTAGGTCAAAATCGAGAGTAAAGCATACGCTGATTAAAACACCTGGTTTTCTGAGAGATTAATAGGACAAGTAAGCACCTTCTAAACACCATGTAAACACCTTGTAAACACCTTGTAAACACCATGTAAACATCTTGTAAATACTATAGTAAACATCTTGTAAATACCATGTAAACATCTTGTAAACACCATGTAAACAACATGTAAACATCTTGTAAACAACATGTAAACAACATGTAAACATCTTGTAAACACCTTGTAAACACCTTGTAAACACCTTGTAAACACCATGTAAACACCATGTAAACACCTTGTAAACACCTTGTAAACACCACGTAAACACCATGTAAACACCATGTAAACACCATGTAAACACCTTGTAAACACCATGTAAACACCTTGTAAACACCACGTAAACACCTTGTAAACACCACGTAAACACATTTTAAACACCATGTAAATACCTTGTAAACACCTTGTAAACACCATGTAAACATCTTGTAAACACCATGTAAACACCATGTAAACACATTGTAAACACCATGTAAACACCATGTAAACACCTTAATTAATCGGAGTTCCAGCGGTGTATTTGATCTGAGCATGTGCCAGCATCAACCAAGAGGCCGAGCACCAGCCAAGAGGCCGAGCACCAGCCAAGAGGCCGAGCACCAGCCAAGAGGCCGAGCACCAGCCAAGAGGCCGAGCACCAGCCAAGAGGCATAGCACCAGCCAAGAGGCAGAGCACCAGCCAAGAGGCAGAGCACCAGCCAAGAGGCAGAGCACCAGCCAAGAGGCCGAGCACCAGCCAAGAGGCCGAGCACCAGCCAAGCGAGCCTTACTCGCCAGCCAAGCGGCCTAACGCGCCAGCCAAGAGGCCTAGCGCCAGCCAAGCGGCCTAGCGCCAGCCAAGCAAGCTAGCGCCAGCCAAGCAAGCTAGCGCCAGCCAAGCGGCCTAGCATCAGCCAAGCGAGCTAGCGCCAGCCAAGCGAGCTAGCGCCAGCCAAGTGGCCTTACGCGCTAGCCAAGCGAGCTAGCGCCAGCCAAGCGGCCTTACGCGCCAGCCAAGCGGCCTTGCGCCAGCCAAGCGGCCTTGCGCGCCAACCCAGCGGCCTTTCGCGCCAGCCCAGCGGCCTTTCGCGCCAGCCAAGCGAGTTAGAACGAAAGAAAAAAAAGAAGAAAGATGGTGGAAGTGTGACGGGAGTGTTGCAGCGGGATGTGACGTTGAGAACACTGCCGTTTATCCACCCGTTCCTCTCTCTTCTTCCATCTCCGTCAAAGACAGAGCCTTCCTTATAACAAATAATTTCAGAGTGAGAGCTCCTTTTGTCCTACCCGATCTAAGCAATAGCGATGCCTTCCCCTTGTTGTGTTCGAAACCGTCTTTGATGACGAGTGCTAGAGACCTGGAGACACCAGAGATTTCTAGAGACGTGGACACAGCAGAGAGATAGAGACCTGGAGACACCAGAGAGGTCTAGAGATGTGGACACAGCAGAGAGATATAGAGACCTGGAGACACCAGCGAGGTCTAGGGACCTGGACACAGCAGAGAGATATAGAGACCTGGAGACACCAGAGAGGTCTAGAGACGTGGACACAGCAGAGAGATATAGAGACCTGGAGACACCAGAGAGGTCTAGGGACCTGGAGACACCAGAGAGGTCTAGGGACCTGGACACAGCAGAGAGATATAGAGACCTGGAGACACCAGAGAGTCATAAAGACCTGGAGACAACAGAGAGGTCTAGAGACCTGGAGACACCAGAGAGGTCTAGAGACACCAGAGAGTCATAGAGACCTGGAGGCACCAGAGAGTCATAGAGACCTGGAGACACCAGAGAGTCATAGAGACCTGGAGACACCAGAGAGGTCTAGAGATCAGGAGACACCAGAGAGGTCTAGAGACCTGGACGCACCAGAGAGTCATAAAGACCTGGAGACACCAGAGAGGTCTAGAGACCTGGAGACACCAGAGAGGTCTAGAGACCAGGAGACACCAGAGAGGTCTAGAGACCAGGAGACACCAGAGAGGTCTAGAGACCTGGAGATACCAGAAAGGTCTAGAGACACCAGAGAGTCATAGAGACCTGGAGGCACCAGAGAGGTCTAGAGACCAGGAGACACCAGAGAGGTCTAGAGACCTGGAGACACCAG
>NW_027010315.1:30000-33268 GCF_036934945.1 Oncorhynchus masou masou
ATTACAGTAATACTATAGTAATATCACCATACAGTATTATAGTAATACTATAGTAATATCACCATACAGTAGTATAGTAATACTATAGTAATATCACCATACAGTAGTATAGTAATACTATAGTAATATCACCATACAGTAGTATAGTAATACTATAGTAATATCACCATACAGTAGTATAGTAATACTATAGTAATATCACCATACAGTAGTATATTAACACTATAGTAACATCACCATTACAGTCATACATAACCTGGACCTATAGTAATATCACCATACAGTAGTATAGTAATACTATAGTAATATCACCATACAGTAGTATATTAACACTATAGTAACATCACCATTACAGTCATAAATAACCTGGAACTATAGTAATATCACCATACAGTATTACAGTAATACTATAGTAATATCACCATACAGTATTATATTAATACTATAGTAACATCACCATACAGTAGTATATTAACACTATAGTAATATCACCATACAGTATTATATTAATACTATAGTAATATCACCATACAGTATTATATTAATACTATAGTAACATCACCATACAGTAGTATAGTAATACTATAGTAATATCAACATACAGTATTACAGTAATACTATAGTAATATCACCATACAGTATTATAGTAATACTATAGTAACATCACCATACAGTATTATAGTAATACTATAGTAATATCACCATACAGTATTATAGTAATACTATAGTAATATCACCATACAGTAGTATATTAACACTATAGTAACATCACCATTACAGTCATACATAACCTGGACCTATAGTAATATCACCATACAGTATTATAGTAATACTATAGTAATATCACCATACAGTAGTATATTAACACTATAGTAATATCACCATACAGTATTATATTAATACTATAGTAATATCACCATACAGTATTATAGTAATACTATAGTAATATCAACATACAGTATTACAGTAATACTATAGTAACATCACCATACAGTATTATAGTAATACTATAGTAATATCACCATACAGTATTATATTAATACTATAGTAATATCACCATACAGTATTATATTAATACTATAGTAATATCACCATACAGTATTATATTAATACTATAGTAACATCACCATACAGTAGTATAGTAATACTATAGTAATATCACCATACAGTAGTATAGTAATACTATAGTAACATCACCATACACCATTATAGTAATACTATAGTAATATCACCATACAGTATTATATTAATACTATAGTAATATCACCATACAGTATTATAGTAATACTATAGTAATATCACCATACACCATTATAGTAATACTATAGTAATATCACCATACACCATTATAGTAATACTATAGTAATATCACCATACAGTATTATATTAATACTATAGTAATATCACCATACAGTATTATATTAATACTATAGTAATATCACCATACAGTATTATAGTAATACTATAGTAATATCACCATACAGTATTATAGTAATACTATAGTAATATCACCATACAGTATTATATTAATACTATAGTAATATCACCATACAGTATTATAGTAATACTATAGTAATATCACCATACAGTAGTATAGTAATACTATAGTAACATCACCATACACCATTATAGTAATACTATAGTAATATCACCATACAGTATTATAGTAATACCATAGTAATATCAACATACAGTATTACAGTAATACTATAGTAACATCACCATACAGTATTATAGTAATACTATAGTAATATCACCATACAGTATTATATTAATACTATAGTAATATCACCATACAGTATTATATTAATACTATAGTAATATCACCATACAGTATTATAGTAATACTATAGTAATATCACCATACAGTAGTATAGTAATACTATAGTAACATCACCATACACCATTATAGTAATACTATAGTAATATCACCATACAGTAGTATAGTAATATCACCATACAGTATTATAGTAATACTATAGAAACATCACCATACAGTAGTATAGTAATACTATAGGAACATCACCATACAGTATTATAGTAATACTATAGTAATATCACAATACAGTAGTAGAGTAACATCACCATACAGTATTATAGTAATACTATAGTAACATCACCATACATTATTATAGTAATACTATAGTAATATCATCATACAGTAGCATAGTACATCAACATACAGTATTAGAGTAATAGTATAGTAATATCACAATACAGTAGAATAGTAACATCACCATACAGTATTGTAGTAATACTATAGTAATATCACAATACAAGTATTGTAGTAATACTATAGTAATATCACCATACAGTATTATAGTAATACTATAGTAATATCACCATACAGTATTATAGTAATACTATAGTAATATCACAATACCGTAGTATAGTAACATCACCATACAGTAGCATAGTATAGTAACCTCACCTTACATTATTACAGTAATACTATAGTAACATTACCATACAGTAGTATAGTAATACTATGCTAATATCACCATACACTATTATAGTAATAATATAGGAATATCACCATACAGTAGTATAGTAATGCTATAGTAATATCACAATACAGTAGTATAGTAATACTATAGTAATATCACAATACAGTAGTATAGTAATATCACCACACAGTAGTAGAGTAATGCTATAGTAAAATCACCATAAAGCAGTATAGTAGTAATAATATAGTAATATGACCATATAGTAGTATATTAATACACTAGTAATATCACATACAGTATTAGAGTAATACTTTAGTAACATCACCACACAGGATTCTAGAAATACTATAGTAATATCACCATACAGTAATATCACCATACAGTATTATAGTAATACTATAGTAATATGACCATACAGTAGTATAGTAATACACTAGTAACATCACCATACACTATTATAGTAATACTATAGTAATATCACCATACAGTAATATAGTAATACTATAGTAATATCATCATACATTAGTTTAGCAATACTATAGTAATATCACCATACAGTATTATAGTAATACTATAGTAATATCACCATACGGGATTATAGTAATACTATAGTAATATCACCACACAGTATTATAGTAATACTATAGTAATATCACCATACAGTATTATAATAATACTTTAGTAACATCACCATACAGTATTATAGTAATACTATACTAATATTTACCATACACTATTATAGTAATAATATAGGAATATCACCATACAGTATTATAGTAATACTATAGTAATATCTCAATACAGTAGTATAGTAATATCAC
>NW_027010316.1:0-33253 GCF_036934945.1 Oncorhynchus masou masou
ATACTGTGTTGACATACAGCTGACATGATACTGTGTTGATATACAGCTGACATGAAACTGTGTTGACATACAGCTGACATGATACTGATAGTCTGTTGATATACAGCTGACATGGTACTGATAGTCTGTTGATATACAGCTGACATGATACTGATAGTCTGTTGATATACAGCTGACATGGTACTGATAGTCTGTTGATATACAGCTGACATGATGCGGTGTTGATATACAGCTGACATGATACTGATAGTCTGTTGCTATACAGCTGACATGATACTGACAGTCTGTTGATATACAGCTGACATGATACTGATAGTCTGTTGATATACAGCTGACATGATACTGTGTTGATATACAGCTGACATGATACTGATAGTCTGTTGATATACAGCTGACATGATACTGTGTTGATATACAGCTGACATGATACTGATAGTCTGTTGATATACAGCTGACATGATACTGTGTTGACATACAGCTGACATGAGACTGTGTTGATATACAGCTGACATGAGACTGTGTTGATATACAGCTGACATGAAACTGTGTTGACATACAGCTGACATGAGACTGTGTTGATATACAGCTGACATGATACTGTGTTGATATACAGCTGACATGATACTTTGTTGACATACAGCTGACATGATACTGTGTTGATATACAGCTGACATGATACTGTGTTGACATACAGCTGACATGATACTGTGTTGACATACAGCTGACATGAGACTGTGTTGATATACAGCTGACATGAGACTGTGTTGATATACAGCTGACATGATACTGATAGTCTGTTGATATACAGCTGACATGATACTGTGTTGATATACAGCTGACATGATACTGTGTTGACATACAGCTGATATGATACTGTGTTGATATACAGCTGACATGAGACTGTGTTGATATACAGCTGACATGAAACTGTGTTGACATACAGCTGACATGAGACTGTGTTGATATACAGCTGACATGATACTGTGTTGATATACAGCTGACATGATACTTTGTTGACATACAGCTGACATGATACTGTGTTGATATACAGCTGACATGATACTGTGTTGACATACAGCTGACATGATACTGTGTTGACATACAGCTGACATGAGACTGTGTTGATATACAGCTGACATGAGACTGTGTTGATATACAGCTGACATGAAACTGTGTTGACATACAGCTGACATGAGACTGATAGTCTGTTGATATACAGCTGACATGATACTGTGTTGATATACAGCTGACATGATACTGATAGTCTGTTGATATACAGCTGACATGATACTGTGTTGATATACAGCTGACATGATACTGTGTTGACATACAGCTGACATGATACTGTGTTGATATACAGCTGACATGAGACTGTGTTGATATACAGCTGACATGAAACTGTGTTGACATACAGCTGACATGAGACTGATAGTCTGTTGATATACAGCTGACATGATACTTATAGTCTGTTGCTATACAGCTGACATGATACTGATAGTCTGTTGATATACAGCTGACATGATACTGATAGTCTGTTGCTATACAGCTGACATGATACTGATAGTCTGTTGATATACAGCTGACATGGTACTGATAGTCTGTTGACATACAGCTGACATGATACTGTGTTGACATACAGCTGACATGATACTGATAGTCTGTTGATATACAGCTGACATGATACGGTGTTGATATACAGCTGACATGATACTGATAGTCTGTTGATATACAGCTGACATGATACTGATAGTCTGTTGACATACAGCTGACATGATACTGATAGTCTGTTGCTATACAGCTGACATTATACTGATAGTCTGTTGATATACAGCTGACATGATACTAATAGTCTGTTGACATACAGCTGACATGATACTGTGTTGACATACAGCTGACATGATACTGATAGTCTGTTGATATACAGCTGATATGATACTGTGTTGACATACAGCTGACATGATACTGATAGTCTGTTGCTATACAGCTGACATGATACTGACAGTCTGTTGATATACAGCTGACATGATACTGATAGTCTGTTGATATACAGCTGACATGATACTGATAGTCTGTTGATATATACAGCTGACATGATACTGTGTTGACATACAGCTGACATGATACTGATAGTCTGTTGCTATACAGCTGACATGATACTGACAGTCTGTTGATATACAGCTGACATGATACTGATAGTCTGTTGATATACAGCTGACATGATACTGATAGTCTGTTGATATATACAGCTGACATGATACTGTGTTGATATACAGCTGACATGATACTGTGTTGACATACAGCTGACATGATACTGATAGTCTGTTGATATACAGCTGACATGATACTGATAGTCTGTTGATATACAGCTGACATGATACTGTGTTGATATACAGCTGACATGATACTGACAGTCTGTTGATATACAGCTGACATGATACTGATAGTCTGTTGATATACAGCTGACATGATACTGATAGTCTGTTGATATACAGCTGACATGATACTGATAGTCTGTTGATATACAGCTGACATGATACTGATAGTCTGTTGATATATACAGCTGACATGATACTGTGTTGATATACAGCTGACATGATACTGTGTTGACATACAGCTGACATGATACTGATAGTCTGTTGATATACAGCTGACATGATACTGATAGTCTGTTGATATACAGCTGACATGATACTGTGTTGACATACAGCTGACATGATACTGATAGTCTGTTGCTATACAGCTGACATGATACTGACAGTCTGTTGATATACAGCTGACATGATACTGATAGTCTGTTGATATACAGCTGACATGATACTGATAGTCTGTTGATATATACAGCTGACATGATACTGTGTTGATATACAGCTGACATGATACTGTGTTGACATACAGCTGACATGATACTGATAGTCTGTTGACATACAGCTGTCATGATACAGTGTTGATATACAGCTGACATGGTACTGATAGTCTGTTGACATACAGCTGTCATGATACTGTGTTGATATACAGCTGACATGATACTGATAGTCTGTTGATATACAGCTGTCATGATACTGTGTTGATATACAGCTGACATGATACTGATAGTCTGTTGATATACAGCTGACATGATACTGATAGTCTGTTGATATATACAGCTGACATGATACTGTGTTGATATACAGCTGACATGATACTGTGTTGACATACAGCTGACATGATACTGATAGTCTGTTGATATACAGCTGACATGATACAGTGTTGATATACAGCTGACATGGTACTGATAGTCTGTTGACATACAGCTGTCATGATACTGTGTTGATATACAGCTGACATGATACTGTGTTGACATACAGCTGACATGATACTGACAGTCTGTTGATATACAGCTGACATGATACAGTGTTGATATACAGCTGACATGGTACTGATAGTCTGTTGATATATACAGCTGACATGATACTGATAGTCTGTTGATATACAGCTGACATGATACTGATAGTCTGTTGATATACAGCTGACATGATGCGGTGTTGATATACAGCTGACATGATACTGATAGTCTGTTGATATACAGCTGACATGATACGGTGTTGATATACAGCTGACATGATACTGATAGTCTGTTGATATACAGCTGACATGATACTGATAGTCTGTTGATATACAGCTGACATGATACTGATAGTCTGTTGATATACAGCTGACATGGTACTGATAGTCTGTTGATATACAGCTGACATGATACTGATAGTCTGTTGATATACAGCTGACATGGTACTGATAGTCTGTTGATATACAGCTGACATGATACTGATAGTCTGTTGATATACAGCTGACATGATACTGATAGTCTGTTGATATACAGCTGACATGATACTGTGTTGACATACAACAGACATGATCCTGATAGTCATTATCAGAATCACCTTTATTTGTCAAATACATGTATGTACCGAAATTTGACATGAAGAATTGGTGGCCCCACCATAAACAGGATATTCAGACAGACAATGAACAGGATATACAGACAAACTAAAAACAGGATATAAGATGATAAACAGGATATACAGACTATAAACATGATTTATAGGCATATGTTTAAAGTCTGTCTGTATATCCTGTTCATAGTTTGGATGTATTTCCTGTTTACCATCTGTCTGCATATCCTGTTTATCGTCTGTCTGCACATCCTATTTATCATCTGTATATCCTGTATGTACGTCCTGTTTACAGCCAGACTATAAACAGGATATACAGACAAACAATAAACAGGATATACAGCCAGACTATAAACAGGATATACAGACAAACAATAAACAGGATACACAAACAGACTATAAACAGGATATAAAGGCAGACTATAAACAGGATATACAGACAGACTATAAACAGGATATACAGCCAGACTATAAACAGGATATACAGACAAACAATAAACAGGATATACAGACAAACAATAAACAGGATATACAAACAGACTATAAACAGGATATAAAGGCAAACTATAAACAGTATATACAGACAAACAATAAACAGGATACACAGCCAGACTATAAACAGGATATACAGTCAAACAATAAACAGGATATACAAACAGACTATAAACAGGATATAAAGGCAAACTATAAACAGGATATACAGACAGACTATAAACAGGATATAAAGGCAGTCTATAAACAGGATATACAGACAGACTATAAACAGGATACACAGCCAGACTATAAACAGGATATACAGACAGACTATAAACAGGATATACAGACAAACAATAAACATTGTCACGCCTTGGTCTTAGTATTGTGTGTTTTAGTTTATTAGTTAGTCAGACCAGGGTGTGACATGGGGTTATTATGTATTGTATTTTTGTATTGGGGTTTGTAGTGTTTGGGATTGTAGTTGATTAGGGGTGTGTGTGTGTGTTAATTAGGTTGGCTGCCTGAGGCGGTTCTCAATCAGAGTCAGGTGCTTCTCGTTGTCGCTGATTGGGAACCGTATTTAGGTAGCCTGTTTTTCGCCTTGTATCTCGTGGGTGATTGTTCCTGTCTCTGTGTAGGTTGCACCAGTCAGGCTGTATTAGGTTTCGTTCTGTTTGTTGTTTTTTTGTATTTATAGTTATTCGTGTATAGTTCGTTCGTTTTGTCTTCACATAATAAACATGAGTAACTTACACGCTGCATTTCGGTCCGACTCATCTTCAACAACAAAAGAACGGCGTTACAGAATCACCCACCACACTCGGACCGAGCAGCGTGTCAACAGGCAGGTGCAGTCCAAACAGGAGCAGCGTATTAACAGGCAACGACAGCTGGAGAAGCAAAGGGAGGTGGAATTAGAAACGGCTGAAGCGGAGAGGCGCTGGTATGAGGAGGCAGCACGGCGACGTGGATGGCAACAAGTGGAGGCACTAAGGAGAGAAGAGGCAGCCGGAGATTGGAGCCAACGATACGAGGGAACACGGTTGGCAAGGAAGCCCGAAAAGCAGCCCCCCAAAAAATTTGGGGGGGGGCTATCAGGGAGTATGGCTGCGTCAGGTAGGAGACCTGCACAATATCCCTGTGCTTACCAGGGGGCTAGAGAGACCGGGCAGGCACCGTGTTATGCAGTGGTGTGCACGGTGTCCCCAGTGCGGGTGCATAGCCCGGTGCGGTATATTTCAGCTCCGCGTATCGGCCGGGCAAGATTGAGCGTCGAGCCAAATGCTATGAAGCCGGCTCTACGCATCCGTTCTCCAGTGCGTCTCCTTGGGCCGGTTTTCATGGCACCAGCCTTGCGCTCTGTGTCTCCGGTTCGCCTATATAGCCCAGTGCGGGCTATTTCTCCTCACAGCACTGGCAGGGCAACCGAGAGTATTCAACCAGGTAAGGTTGGGCAGGCTCGGTGCTCAAGAGCTCCAGTGCGCCTGCACGGTCCGGTCTATCCAGAACCACCTCCACACCCCAGCCCTCCAGTAGCAGCTCCCCGCACTAGGCTTCCTGTGCGTGTCCTCGGCCAAATACCACCAGTGCCAGCACCACGCATCAGGCCTACAGTGCGCCTCGCCTGTTCAGCGCAGCCAGAGCTTTCTCCCTCTCCTACGCTGTCGGAGTCTCCCGTCTGTTCAGCGGTTCTAGAGCCTTCCTCCTCTACAGCGCTGCTGGAGTCTCCTGTCTGTTCAGCGCAGCCAGCGCTTTCTCCCTCTCCTGCGCTGTCGGAGTCTCCCGTCTGTTCAGCGGTTCTAGAGCCTTCCTCCTCTACAGCGCTGCCGGAGCCTCCTGTCTGTATACAGCAGCCTGTGCTGCTAGTCTGCATGGAGCAGCTAGTCTGCATGGAGCAGCCAGAGCTGTCAGTTTGCATAGAGCAGCCTGAGCTGCTAGTCTGCATGGAGCAGCTAGTCTGCATGGAGCAGCCAGATCTGCCAGTCAGCCAGACTCTTCCAGTCAGCCAGACTCTTCCAGTCAGCCAGACTCTTCCAGATCTTCCAGTCAGCCAGACTCTTCCAGTCAGCCAGACTCTTCCAGATCTGCCAGTCAACCAGACTCTTCCAGATCTGCCAGTCAGCCAGACTCTTCCAGATCTGCCAGTCAACCAGAATCTTCCAGATCTGCCAGTCAGCAAGACTCTTCCAGTCAGCCAGACTCTTCCAGATCTGCCAGTCAACCAGACTCTTCCAGATTTGCCAGTCAACCAGACTCTTCCAGATTTGCCAGTCAACCAGACTCTTCCAGATCTGCCAGTCAGCCAGACTCTTCCAGATCTGCCAGTCAGCCAGACTCTTCCAGATCTGCCAGTCAACCAGACTCTTCCAGATCTGCCAGTCAGCCAGACTCTTCCAGATCTGCCAGTCAGCCAGACTCTTCCAGATCTGCTAGTCAGCCAGGATCCGCCAGTCAGCCAGGATCCGCCAGTCAGCCAGGATCTGCCAGATCTGCTAGTCAGCCAGGATCCTCCAGTCAGCCAGGATCTGCCAGATCTGCCAGTCGGCCAGGATCCGCCAGTCGGCCAGGATCCGCCAGTCGGCCAGGATCCGCCAGTCGGCCAGGATCCGCCAGTCGGCCAGGATCCGCCAGTCAGCCAGGATCCGCCAGTCAGCCTGGATCTGCCGGATTCAACTTCCTGGCTGGGCTTCATCTCGGTACTGGGCCTTTTCTCAGTACTGGGCTGCCTCTCAGTCCCGAGCTGCCCCTCAGTCCCGAGCTGCCCCTCAGTCCCGAGCTGTCCCTCAGTCCCGAGCTGCCTCAGTCCCGAGCTGCCCCTCAGTCACGAGCTGCTCCTCTATTATGTAGGGTTCTGGGTGAGGACTATTCGGCCATGGTCGGCGGTTAGGGTGGATTTTCCATGGACGCGAAGGGGAGGAACAATGACATGTATGAAGTGGGGTCCACGTCCGGAGCCGGAACCGCCACCATGGACAGACGCCCACCCGGACCCTCCCTAATGTTTTGAGGTGCGTTCGGGAGTCCGCACCTTAGGGGGGGGGGGGTTCTGTCACGCCTTGGTCTTAGTATTGTGTGTTTTAGTTTATTAGTTAGTCAGACCAGGGTGTGACATGGGGTTATTATGTATTGTATTTTTGTATTGGGGTTTGTAGTGTTTGGGATTGTAGTTGATTAGGGGTGTGTGTGTGTGTGTGTGTTAATTAGGTTGGCTGCCTGAGGCGGTTCTCAATCAGAGTCAGGTGCTTCTCGTTGTCGCTGATTGGGAACCGTATTTAGGTAGCCTGTTTTTCGACCTTGTATTTCGTGGGTGATTGTTCCCGTCTCTGTGTAGGTTGCACCAGTCAGGCTGTATTAGGTTTCGTTCTGTTTGTTGTTTTTTTGTATTTATAGTTATTCGTGTATAGTTCGTTCGTTTTGTCTTCACATAATAAACATGAGTAACTTACACGCTGCATTTCGGTCCGACTCATCTTCAACAACAAAAGAACGCCGTTACAAACATGATATACACACAGACTATAAATGGGATTTAAAGACAAACTATAAACAGTATATACAGACAGACTATTAACAGGATATACAGACAGACGATAAACAGCATTTACAGATGAGGAACGGATAAACAGACAGACTATAAACAGGATATACAGATTATAAACATGATATACAGATGACATAACAGATGTGGAATGGACACAAATCCACATGTTGCATGTACACTGTGAAAAAATGTAGCTGGGAACTACAGGCTACACTATAGACAATAAGCTACATTATAAATGATGTGTAAGAGATGCATAAATAAAAGCTATTTCACCAGGAGGATGTGCAATTGGGGAGGTATACATGTTAACAGTAAGGGTCATATGAGTATATGCAGTGAATGGGGAGGTATACATGTTAACAGTAAGGGTCATATGAGTATATGTAGTGAATGGGAGGTATACATGTTAACAGTAAGGGTCATATGAGTATATGCAGTGAATGGGGAGGTATACATGTTAACAGTAAGGGTCATATGAGTATATGCAGTGAATGGGGAGGTATACATGTTAACAGTAAGGGTCATATGAGTATATGCAGTGAATGGGGAGGTATACATGTTAACAGTAAGGGTCATATGAGTATATGCAGTGAATGGGGAGGTATACATGTTAACAGTAAGGGTCATATGAGTATATGCAGTGATTCGGGAGGTATACATGTTAACAGTAAGGGTCATATGAGTATATGCAGTGAATGGGGAGGTATACATGTTAACAGTAAGGGTCATATGAGTATATGCAGTGAATGGGGAGGTATACATGTTAACAGTAAGGGTCATATGAGTATATGTAGTGAATGGGGAGGTATACATGTTAACAGTAAGGGTCATATGAGTATATGCAGTGAATGGGGAGGTATACATGTTAACAGTAAGGGTCATATGAGTATATGTAGTGAATGGGGAGGTATACATGTTTAACAGTAAGGGTCATATGAGTATATGCAGTGAATGGGGAGGTATACATGTTAACAGTAAGGGTCATATGAGTATATGTAGTGAATGGGGAGGTATACATGTTAACAGTAAGGGTCATATGAGTATATGCAGTGAATGGGGAGGTATACATGTTAACAGTAAGGGTCATATGAGTATATGCAGTGAATGGGGAGGTATACATGTTAACAGTAAGGGTCATATGAGTATATGTAGTGAATGGGGAGGTATACATGTTAACAGTAAGGGTCATATGAGTATATGCAGTGAATGGGGAGGTATACATGTTAACAGTAAGGGTCATATGAGTATATGTAGTGAATGGGGAGGTATACATGTTAACAGTAAGGGTCATATGAGTATATGCAGTGAATGGGGAGGTATACATGTTAACAGTAAGGGTAATATGAGTATATGCAGTGAAGGGGGAGGTATACATGTTAACAGTAAGGGTCATATGAGTATATGCAGTGAATGGGGAGGTATACATGTTAACAGTAAGGGTCATATGAGTATATGCAGTGAATGGGGAGGTATACATGTTAACAGTAAGGGTCATATGAGTATATGCAGTGAATGGGGAGGTATACATGTTAACAGTAAGGGTCATATGAGTATATGCAGTGAATGGGGAGGTATACATGTTAACAGTAAGGGTCATATGAGTATATGCAGTGAATGGGGAGGCATACATGTTAACAGTAAGGGTCATATGAGTATATGCAGTGATTGGGGAGGTATACATGTTAACAGTAAGGGTCATATGAATATATGCAGTGAATGCAAAGAACACTGTCTAGATCTAGAATGTTTAGTGTTAGTTAGACCAGTATGCAGTTCTGGGATGTTTACTGCTGTCTGTTAGGTCATTATGCAGTTCTGGGATGTTTACTGATGTCTGTTAGGTCATTATGCAGTTCTGGGATGTTTACTACTGTCTGTTAGGTCATTATGCAGTTCTGGGATGTTTACTGATGTCTGTTAGGTCATTATGCAGTTCTGGGATGTTTACTGCTGTCTGCTAGGTCATTATGCAGTTCTGGGATGTTTACTACTGTCTGTTAGGTCATTATGCAGTTCTGGGATGTTTACTACTGTCTGTTAGGTCATTATGCAGTTCTGGGATGTTTACTACTGTCTGTTAGGTCATTATGCAGTTCTGGGATGTTTACTGCTGTCTGGTAGGTCATTATGCAGTTCTGGGATGTTTACTACTGTCTGTTAGGTCATTATGCAGTTCTGAGATGTTTACTACTGTCTGTTAGGTCATTATGCAGTTCTGGGATGTTTACTACTGTCTGTTAGGTCATTATGCAGTTCTGGGATGTTTACTACTGTCTGTTAGGTCATTATGCAGTTCTGGGATGTTTACTGCTGTCTGTTAGGTCATTATGCAGTTCTGGGATGTTTACTACTGTCTGTTAGGTCATTATGCAGTTCTGGGATGTTTACTACTGTCTGTTAGGTCATTATGCAGTTCTGGGATGTTTACTACTGTCTGTTAGGTCATTATGCAGTTCTGGGATGTTTACTACTGTCTGTTAGGTCATTATGCAGTTCTGGGATGTTTACTACTGTCTGTTAGGTCATTATGCAGTTCTGGGATGTTTACTGCTGTCTGTTAGGTCATTAGGTCATTATGCATTTCTGGGATGTTTACTACTGTCTGTTAGGTCATTATGCAGTTCTGGGATGTTTACTACTGTCTGTTAGGTCATTATGCAGTTCTGGGATGTTTACTACTGTCTGTTAGGTCATTATGCAGTTCTGGGATGTTTACTACTGTCTGTTAGGTCATTATGCAGTTCTGGGATGTTTACTACTGTCTGTTAGGTCATTATGCAGTTCTGGGATGTTTACTACTGTCTGTTAGGTCATTGTGCAGTTCTGGGATGTTTACTACTGTCTGTTAGGTCATTATGCAGTTCTGGGATGTTTACTACTGTCTGTTAGGTCATTATGCAGTTCTGGGATGTTTACTACTGTCTGTTAGGTCATTATGCAGTTCTGGGATGTTTACTGCTGTCTGTTAGGTTATTATGCAGTTCTGGGATGTTTACTGATGTCTGTTAGGTTATTATGCAGTTCTGGGATGTTTACTACTGTCTGTTAGGTCATTATGCAGTTCTGGGATGTTTACTACTGTCTGTTAGGTCATTATGCAGTTCTGGGATGTTTACTACTGTCTGTTAGGTCATTATGCAGTTCTGGGATGTTTACTGCTGTCTGTTAGGTCATTATGCAGTTCTGGGATGTTTACTACTGTCTGTTAGGTCATTATGCAGTTCTGGGATGTTTACTGATGTCTGTTAGGTCATTATGCAGTTCTGGGATGTTTACTACTGTCTGTTAGGTCATTATGCAGTTCTGGGATGTTTACTGCTGTCTGTTAGGTCATTATGCAGTTCTGGGATGTTTACTACTGTCTGTTAGGTCATTATGCAGTTCTGGGATGTTTACTACTGTCTGTTAGGTCATTATGCAGTTCTGGGATGTTTACTGCTGTCTGTATGGTCATTTTGCAGTTCTGGGATGTTTACTACTGTCTGTTAGGTCATTATGCAGTTCTGGGATGTTTACTGCTGTCTGTTAGGTCATTATGCAGTTCTGGGATGTTTACTACTGTCTGTTAGGTCATTATGCAGTTCTGGGATGTTTACTACTGTCTGTTAGGTCATTATGCAGTTCTGGGATGTTTACTACTGTCTGTTAGGTCATTATGCAGTTCTGGGATGTTTACTACTGTCTGTTAGGTCATTATGCAGTTCTGGGATGTTTACTACTGTCTGTAAGGTCATTATGCAGTTCTGGGATGTTTACTGATGTCTGTTAGGTCATTATGCAGTTCTGGGATGTTTACTACTGTCTGTTAGGTCATTATGCAGTTCTGGGATGTTTACTACTGTCTGTTAGGTCATTATGCAGTTCTGGGATGTTTACTACTGTCTGTTAGGTCATTATGCAGTTCTGGGATGTTTACTACTGTCTGTTAGGTCATTATGCAGTTCTGGGATGTTTACTACTGTCTGTTAGGTCATTATGCAGTTCTGGGATGTTTACTACTGTCTGTAAGGTCATTATGCAGTTCTGGGATGTTTACTACTGTCTGTTAGGTCATTATGCAGTTCTGGGATGTTTACTACTGTCTGTAAGGTCATTATGCAGTTCTGGGATGTTTACTGATGTCTGTTAGGTCATTATGCAGTTCTGGGATGTTTACTACTGTCTGTTAGGTCATTATGCAGTTCTGGGATGTTTACTACTGTCTGTTAGGTCATTATGCAGTTCTGGGATGTTTACTACTGTCTGTTAGGTCATTATGCAGTTCTGGGATGTTTACTACTGTCTGTTAGGTCATTATGCAGTTCTGGGATGTTTACTACTGTCTGTAAGGTCATTATGCAGTTCTGGGATGTTTACTGATGTCTGTTAGGTCATTATGCAGTTCTGGGATGTTTACTACTGTCTGTTAGGTCATTATGCAGTTCTGGGATGTTTACTACTGTCTGTTAGGTCATTATGCAGTTCTGGGATGTTTACTACTGTCTGTTAGGTCATTATGCAGTTCTGGGATGTTTACTACTGTCTGTTAGGTCATTATGCAGTTCTGGGATGTTTACTACTGTATGTTAGGTCATTATACAGTTCTGGGATGTTTACTACTGTCTGTAAGGTCATTATGCAGTTCTGGGATGTTTACTACTGTCTGTTAGGTCATTATGCAGTTCTGGGAAGTTTACTGCTGTCTGTTAGGTCATTATGCAGTTCTGGGATGTTTACTACTGTCTGTAAGGTCATTATGCAGTTCTGGGATGTTTACTACTGTCTGTTAGGTCATTATGCAGTTCTGGGAAGTTTACTACTGTCTGTTAGGTCATTATGCAGTTCTGGGATGTTTACTACTGTCTGTTAGGTCATTATGCAGTTCTGGGATGTTTACTGCTGTCTGTTAGGTCATTATGCATTTCTGGGATGTTTACTACTGTCTGTTAGGTCATTATGCAGTTCTGGGATGTTTACTACTGTCTGTTAGGTCATTTTGCAGTTCTGGGATGTTTACTGCTGTCTGCTAGGTCATTATGCAGTTCTGGGATGTTTACTGCTGTCTGTTATGTCATTATGCAGTTCTGGGATGTTTACTGCTGTCTGTTAGGTCATTATGCAGTTCTGGGATGTTTACTACTGTCTCTTAGGTCATTATGCAGTTCTGGGATGTTTACTACTGTCTGTTAGGCCATTATGCAGTTCTGGGATGTTTACTACTGTCTGTTAGGTCATTATGCAGTTCTGGGATGTTTACTACTGTCTGTTAGGTCATTATGCAGTTCTGGGATGTTTACTACTGTCTGTTAGGTCATTATGCAGTTCTGGGATGTTTACTACTGTCTGTTAGGTCATTATGCAGTTCTGGGATGTTTACTACTGTCTGTAAGGTCATTATGCAGTTCTGGGATGTTTACTACTGTCTGTTAGGTCATTATGCAGTTCTGGGATGTTTACTACTGTCTGTAAGGTCATTATGCAGTTCTGGGATGTTTACTGATGTCTGTTAGGTCATTATGCAGTTCTGGGATGTTTACTACTGTCTGTTAGGTCATTATGCAGTTCTGGGATGTTTACTACTGTCTGTTAGGTCATTATGCAGTTCTGGGATGTTTACTACTGTCTGTTAGGTCATTATGCAGTTCTGGGATGTTTACTACTGTCTGTTAGGTCATTATGCAGTTCTGGGATGTTTACTACTGTCTGTAAGGTCATTATGCAGTTCTGGGATGTTTACTGATGTCTGTTAGGTCATTATGCAGTTCTGGGATGTTTACTACTGTCTGTTAGGTCATTATGCAGTTCTGGGATGTTTACTACTGTCTGTTAGGTCATTATGCAGTTCTGGGATGTTTACTACTGTCTGTTAGGTCATTATGCAGTTCTGGGATGTTTACTACTGTCTGTTAGGTCATTATGCAGTTCTGGGATGTTTACTACTGTATGTTAGGTCATTATACAGTTCTGGGATGTTTACTACTGTCTGTAAGGTCATTATGCAGTTCTGGGATGTTTACTACTGTCTGTTAGGTCATTATGCAGTTCTGGGAAGTTTACTGCTGTCTGTTAGGTCATTATGCAGTTCTGGGATGTTTACTACTGTCTGTAAGGTCATTATGCAGTTCTGGGATGTTTACTACTGTCTGTTAGGTCATTATGCAGTTCTGGGAAGTTTACTACTGTCTGTTAGGTCATTATGCAGTTCTGGGATGTTTACTACTGTCTGTTAGGTCATTATGCAGTTCTGGGATGTTTACTGCTGTCTGTTAGGTCATTATGCATTTCTGGGATGTTTACTACTGTCTGTTAGGTCATTATGCAGTTCTGGGATGTTTACTACTGTCTGTTAGGTCATTTTGCAGTTCTGGGATGTTTACTGCTGTCTGCTAGGTCATTATGCAGTTCTGGGATGTTTACTGCTGTCTGTTATGTCATTATGCAGTTCTGGGATGTTTACTGCTGTCTGTTAGGTCATTATGCAGTTCTGGGATGTTTACTACTGTATGTTAGGTCATTATACAGTTCTGGGATGTTTACTACTGTCTGTAAGGTCATTATGCAGTTCTGGGATGTTTACTACTGTCTGTTAGGTCATTATGCAGTTCTGGGAAGTTTACTGCTGTCTGTTAGGTCATTATGCAGTTCTGGGATGTTTACTACTGTCTGTAAGGTCATTATGCAGTTCTGGGATGTTTACTACTGTCTGTTAGGTCATTATGCAGTTCTGGGAAGTTTACTACTGTCTGTTAGGTCATTATGCAGTTCTGGGATGTTTACTACTGTCTGTTAGGTCATTATGCAGTTCTGGGATGTTTACTGCTGTCTGTTAGGTCATTATGCATTTCTGGGATGTTTACTACTGTCTGTTAGGTCATTATGCAGTTCTGGGATGTTTACTACTGTCTGTTAGGTCATTTTGCAGTTCTGGGATGTTTACTGCTGTCTGCTAGGTCATTATGCAGTTCTGGGATGTTTACTGCTGTCTGTTATGTCATTATGCAGTTCTGGGATGTTTACTGCTGTCTGTTAGGTCATTATGCAGTTCTGGGATGTTTACTACTGTCTCTTAGGTCATTATGCAGTTCTGGGATGTTTACTACTGTCTGTTAGGCCATTATGCAGTTCTGGGATGTTTACTACTGTCTGTTAGGTCATTATGCAGTTCTGGGATGTTTACTGCTGTCTGTTAGTTCATTATGCAGTTCTGGGATGTTTACTACTGTCTGTTAGGTCATTATGCAGTTCTGGGATGTTTACTACTGTCTGTTAGGCCATTATGCAGTTCTGGGATGTTTACTACTGTCTGTTAGGTCATTATGCAGTTCTGGGATGTTTACTACTGTCTGTTAGGTCATTATGCAGTTCTGGGATGTTTACTACTGTCTGTTAGGTCATTATGCAGTTCTGGGATTTTTACTACTGTCTGTTAGGTCATTATGCAGTTCTGGGATGTTTACTACTGTCTGTTAGGTCATTATGCAGTTCTGGGATGTTTACTACTGTCTGTTAGGTCATTATGCAGTTCTGGGATGTTTACTACTGTCTGTTAGGTCATTATGCAGTTCTGTGATGTTTATTACTGTCTGTTAGGTCATTATGCAGTTCAAGTTTGCTGTTCACTTACGCTATATAAGATGGAAGAGAGTTCCATTCACTCATGACTCTGTAAAATACTGTATATTTCCTTAAATTTGTTCTGGATCTGGGGACTGTGAAAAGACCCCTCTGGGTAAATATGTGTGTCAGTGCTGTGTGTAAGTTGACTCGGCAAACAATTTGGAGTTTCCAACACATTTATATTTCTTAGAAAGACAAGAAGTGATGCAATGTACTGATATTAGCACTCTGATTACATTGAAGAGCTACACATGACGTTCTGTTCTGGGCCAGCTGCAGCTTAAATAGGCCTTTCCTTGCAGACCTTGACCACATGACCGGACAATAATCAAGATAAGATCAAACTAGAGCCTGCAGGACTTTGTGGAGTGGGTTGTGAAAAAGAAGAGCACATTTTTACCACAGACTGACTTCTCAGATTAAAGATATGACAGATAGGAGTGGCTATACAGTCACCTACCAACCTCAGTAGCTTTCCATCTAAGTTGGCAATGTCAGGACGTTTGTCATACAAAATTCTAACTTACACTGCTTTTATTACATTATTTAATTGATTTAGGGGTAGAGGAGTAAAGAGATGGAAAGGTGGAGGGGTAGAGGGGTGGAGGGGTAGAGGAGTAAAGGGATGAAAAGGAGGAGGGGTAGAGGGGTGGAGGGGTAGAGGGGTGGAGGGGTAGAGGGGTGGAGGGGTAGAGGAGTAAAGGGATGAAAAGGAGGAGGGGTAGAGGGGGTAGAGGGGTGGAGGGGTAGAGGAGTAAAGGATGGAAAGGTGGAGGGGTAGAGGGGTGGAGGGGTAGAGGGGTGGAGGGGTAGAGGAGTAAAGGATGGAAAGGTGGAGGGGTAGAGGGGTGGAGGGGTAGAGGAGTAAAGGGATGGAAAGGTGGAGGGGTAGAGGGGTGGAGGGGTAGAGGAGTGGAGGGGTAGAGGAGTAAAGGGATGGAAAGGTGGAGGGGTAGAGGGGTGGAGGGGTAGAGGAGTAAAGGATGGAAAGGTGGAGGGGTAGAGGGGTGGAGGGGTAGAGGGGTGGAGGGGTAGAGGAGTAAAGGGATGGAAAGGTGGAGGGGTAGAGGGGTGGAGGGGTAGAGGAGTGGAGGGGTAGAGGAGTAAAGGATGGAAAGGTGGAGGGGTAGAGGGGTGGAGGGGTAGAGGGGTGGAGGGGTAGAGGGGTGGAGGGGTAGAGGAGTAAAGGATGGAAAGGTGGAGGGGTAGAGGGGTGGAGGGGTAGAGCAGTAAAGGGATGGAAAGGTGGAGGGGTAGAGGGGTGGAGGGGTAGAGGAGTGGAGGGGTAGAGGAGTAAAGGGATGGAAAGGTGGAGGGGTAGATGGGCGGAGGGGTAGAGGGGTGGAGGTGTAGAGGAGTAAAGTGATATAAAGGTGGAGGGATAGATGGGTGGAGGAGTAGAGGGGTGGAGGGGTAGAGGAGTAAAGGATGGAAAGATGGAGGGGTAGAGGGGTGGAGGGGTAGAGGAGTAAAGGGATGGAAAGGTGGAGGGGTAGAGGGGTGGAGGAGTAGAGGGGTGGAGGGGTAGAGGAGTAAAGGATGGAAAGGTGGAGGGGTAGAGGGGTGGAGGGGTAGAGGGGTGGAGGGGTAGAGGAGTAAAGGATGGAAAGGTGGAGGGGTAGAGGGGTGGAGGGGTAGAGGAGTAATGGGATGGAAAGGTGGAGGGGCAGAGGGGTGGAGGGGTAGAGGAGTAAAGGGATGGAAAGGTGGAGGGGTAGAGGGGTGGAGGAGTAGAGGGGTGGAGGGGTAGAGAGTAAATGATGGAAAGGTGGAGGGGTAGAGGGGTGGAAGGGTAGAGGAGTAATGGGATGGAAAGGTGGAGGGGCAGAGGGGTGGAGGGGTGGAGAGGTAGAGGAGTAAAGGGATGGAAAGGTGGAGGGGTAGAGGAGTAAAGAGATGGAAAGGTGGAGGGGTAAAGGGGTGGAGGGGTAGAGGAGTGGAGGGGTAGAGGTGTGGAGGGGTGGACAAGTAAAGGAATGGAAAGGTGGAGGGGTAGAGGGGTGGAGGGGTAGATGAGTAAAGAGATGGAAAGGTGGAGGGGTAGAGGGGTGGAGGGGTAGAGGTTTAAAGAGATGGAAAGGTGAAGGGGTGGAGGGGTAGAGGAGTAAAGGATGGAAAGGTGGAGGGGTAGAGGGGTGGAGGCGTAGAGGAGTAAAGGATAGAAAGGTGGAGGGGTAGAGGGGTGGAGGGGTAGAGGAGTAAAGGATGGAAAGGTGGAGGGGTAGAGGGGTAAAGGATGGAAAGGTGGAGGGGTAGAGGGGTGGAGGCGTAGAGGAGTAAAGGATGGAAAGGTGGAGGGGTAGAGGGGTGGAGGAGCAGAGGGGTGGAGGGGTAGAGGAGTAAAGGATGGAAAGGTGGAGGGGTAGAGGGGTGGAGGAGTAGGGGGTGGAGGGGTAGAGGAGTAAAGGATGGAAAGGTGGAGGGGTAGAGGAGTAAATGATGGAAAGGTGGAGGGGTAGAGGGGTGCAGGGGTAGAGGAGTAAAGGGATGGAAAGCTGGAGGGGTAGAGGGGTGGAGGAGTAGAGGGGTGGAGGGGTAGAGGAGTAAAGGATGGAAAGGTGTAGGGGTAGAGGAGTGGAGGGGTAGAGTAGTAATTGATGGAAAGGTGGAGGGGTAGAGGAGTGGAGGGGTAGAGAAGTAAAGGGATGGAAAGGTGGAGTGGTGGAGTGGTGGAGGGGTGGAGGGGTAGAGGGGTGGAGGGGTAGAGGAGTAAATGATGGAAAGGTGGAGGGGTAGAGGAGTGGAGGGGTAGAAGGTTAGAAGGATGGAAAGGTGGTGGGGTAGAGGGGTGGAGGAGTAGAGGGGTGGAGGAGTGGAGGGGTAGAGGAGTAAATGATGGAAAGGTGGAGGGGTAGAGGGATGGTGTGGTAGAGGGGTGCAGGGGTAGAGGAGTAAAGGGATGGAAAGTTGGAGGGGTAGAGGGGTAGAGGAGTAAAGGGATGGAAAGGTGGAGGAGTAGAGGGGTGGAGGAGTAGAGGGTTGGAGGGGTAGAGGAGTAAATGATGGAAAGGTGGAGGGGTAGAGGGGTAGAGGGGTGGAGGGGTCGAGGAGTAAAGGGATGGAAAGGTGGAGGGGTAGAGGGGTGGAGGGGTAGATTAGTGGAGGGGCAGAGGAGTGGAGGGGCAGAGGAGTAAAGAGATGGAAAGGTGGAGGGGTAGAGGGATGGAGGGGTAGAGGGGTGCAGGGGTAGAGGAGTAAAGGGATGGAAAGGTGGAGGGGTAGAGGGGTGCAGGGGTACAGGAGTAAAGGATGGAAAGGTGGAGGGGTAGAGGGATGGAGGGGTAGAGGGGTGCAGGGGTAGAGGAGTAAAGGGATGGAAAGGTGGAGGGGTAGAGGGGTAAAGAGATGGAAAGGTAGAGGGGTAGAGGGGTGGAGCGGTAGAAAGGTGGAGGGGTAGAGCGTTGTAGAGGTAGAGGCATGGAGGGTTGGAGAGGTAAAGGGGTGGAGGAGTGGAGGGGTAGAGCAGTGGAGGGTCGGAGAGGTAGAGGGGAGGAGGAGTGGTGGGGTAGATGGGTAGAGCGTTGTAGAGGTGGAGGGGTGGAGGGTCGGAGAGGTAGAGGGGTGGAGGGTTGGAGAGGTAGAGGGGTGGAGGAGTGGAGGGGTAAATGGGTAGAGCGTTGTAGAGGTAGAGGGGTGGAGGGTTGGAGAGGTAGAGGAGTGGAGGGGTAGATGGGTAGAGGGTTAGAGAGGTAGAGGAGTGGAGGGGTAGATGGGTAGAGCGTTGTAGAGGTGGAGGGGTGGAGGGTCGGAGAAGTAGAGGGGTGGAGGGTCGGAGAGGTAGAGGGGTGGAGGAGTGGAGGGGTAAATGGGTAGAGCGTTGTAGAGGTAGAGGGGTGGAGGGTTGGAGAGGTAGAGGAGTGGAGGGGTAGATGGGTACAGGGTTGTAGAGGTAGAGGGGTGGAGGGTGGAGTGGTGGAGGGGTGGAGGGTTGGAGAGGTAGAGGGGTGGAGGGGTGGAGGGGTATATTGGTAGAGGGTTGGAGAGGTAGAGGGGTGGAGGGGTGGAGGGGTGGAGGGGTGGAGGGGTAGAGGGTTGGAGAGGTAGAGGAGTGGAGGGGTAGATGGGTAGAGGGTTGGAGAGGTAGAGGGGTGGAGGGGTAGATTAGTGGAGGGGCAGAGGAGTGGAGGGGCAGAGGAGTAAAGAGATGGAAAGGTGGAGGGGTAGAGGGGTGGAGGGGTAGATTAGTGGAGGGGCAGAGGAGTGGAGGGGCAGAGGAGTAAAGAGATGGAAAGGTGGAGGGGTAGAGGGGTGGAGGGGTAGAGGGGTGCAGGGGTAGAGGAGTAAAGGGATGGAAAGGTGGAGGGGTAGAGGGGTGCAGGGGTACAGGAGTAAAGGATGGAAAGGTGGAGGGGTAGAGGGATGGAGGGGTAGAGTGGTGCAGGGGTAGAGGAGTAAAGGGATGGAAAGGTGGAGGGGTAGTGGGGTGGAGGGGTAGAGGAGTAAAGAGATGGAAAGGTAGAGGGGTAGAGGGGTAGAGGGGTGGAGCGGTAGAAAGGTGGAGGGGTAGAGCGTTGTAGAGGTAGAGGCATGGAGGGTTGGAGAGGTAAAGGGGTGGAGGAGTGGAGGGGTAGAGCGGTGGAGGGTCGGAGAAGTAGAGGGGAGGAGGAGTGGTGGGGTAGATGGGTAGAGCGTTGTAGAGGTGGAGGGGTGGAGGGTCGGAGAGGTAGAGGGGTGGAGGGTCGGAGAGGTAGAGGGGTGGAGGAGTGGAGGTGTAAATGGGTAGAGCGTTGTAGAGGTAGAGGGGTGGAGGGTTGGAGAGGTAGAGGAGTGGAGGGGTAGATGGGTAGAGGGTTGGAGAGGTAGAGGAGTGGAGGGGTAGATGGGTAGAGCGTTGTAGAGGTGGAGGGTCAGAGAGGTAGAGGAGTGGAGGGTCGGAGAGGTAGAGGGGTGGAGGAGTGGAGGGGTAAATGGGTAGAGCGTTGTAGATGTAGAGGGGTGGAGGGTTGGAGAGGTAGAGGAGTGGAGTGGTAGATGGGTACAGGGTTGTAGAGGTAGAGGGGTGGACGGGTGGAGGGGTGGAGTGGTGGAGGGGTGGAGGGTTGGAGAGGTAGAGGGGTGGAGGGGTGGAGGGGTATATGGGTAGAGGGTTGGAGTGGTAGAGGGGTGGAGGGGTGGAGGGGTGGAGGGGTGGAGGGTTGGAGAGGTAGAGGGGTGGAGGGGTGGAGGGGTATATGGGTAGATGGTTGGAGAGGTAGAGGGATGGAGGGGTGGAGTGGTAGAGGGTTGGAGAGGTAGAGGAGTGGAGGGGTAGATGGGTAGAGGGTTGGAGAAGTAGAGGAGTGGAGGGGTGGAGGGGTAGAGGGTTGGAGAGGTAGAGGAGTGGAGGGGTAGATGGGTAGAGGGTTGGAGAGGTAGAGGGGTGGAGGGGTGGAGGGGTAGAGGGTTGGAGAGTTAGAGGAGTGGAGGGGTAGATGGGTAGAGGGTTGGAGAGGTAGAGGGGTGGAGGGGTGGAGGAGTGGAGGGGTAGATGGGTAGAGGGTTGGAGAGGTAGAGGAGTGGAGGGGTAGATGGGTAGAGGGTTGGAGAGGTAGAGGGTTGGAGAGGTAGAGGGTTGGAGAGGTAGAGGGGTGGAGGGGTGGAGGAGTGGAGGGGTAGATGGGTAGAGGGTTGGAGAGGTAGAGGAGTGGAGGGGTAGATGGGTAGAGGGTTGGAGAGGTAGAGGAGTGGAGGGGTAGATGGGTAGAGGGTTGGAGAGGTAGAGGGTTGGAGAGGTAGAGGGTTGGAGAGGTAGAGGGGTGGAGTAGTGGGGGTTAGAAGAGGAACTGACACCAGCACAATCTCAGCCGTCACTCACATGGACCCCTCGAGCATGAAGCTGAGGCTTCTGGGATGACACCAGAATAACCCTCTGACTGATTGGAGAGAGAGTGTGAGGGATGGATGGATGGAGGGAGGAGAGAGAGAAAGACACGATTCTCCCTCCCGGAGAGAATTGTGAATTTTTACAATACATCAGCAGGCAGGAGGCATGCACAAGAGGACGAGAGGACGAGAGTACGAGAGGACGAGAGAGAGAGAGAGAGAGAGAGAGAGAGAGAGAGAGTAGAGAGAGAGAGAGAGAGAGAGAGAGAGGACGAGAGAGAGAGAGAGAGAGAAAGAGAGAGAGAGAGAGAGAGAGAGAGAGAGAGAGAGAGAGAGAGAGAGAGAGAGACTCATCCCTTCCAAAATGATTCATCAAATTGTATTTGTCACATACACATGGTTGGCAGATGTTAATGCGAGTGTAGCGAAATTCTTGTGCCTCTAGTTCCAACAGTACCGTAATAACCAATGAGTAATCTAACCTAACAATTCCACAATATGACACTGTACTACTACCTTATACACACAAGTATAAAGGGATAAAGATTATGTACATAAAGATATATGAATGAGTGATGGTACAGAACGGCATAGGCAAGATGCAGTAGATGGTATCGAGTACAGTAAAAACATATGAGATGAGTAATGTAGGGTATGTAAACATAAAAGTGGCATAGTTTAATTGGCTAGTGATACATGTATTACATAAAGATGGCAAGATGCAGTAGATGACAGAGTACAGTGTATACAGATACATATGAGATAAGTAATGTAGTGTATGTAAACATTATATTAAGTGGCATCGTTTAAAATGTGGCTAGTGATACATTTTTTACATCAATTTCCATTATTAAAGTGAGCTGGAGTTGAGTCAGTATGTTGGCAGCAGCCAATCAATGTTAGTGGTGGCTGTTTAACAGTCTGATGGCCTTGAGATAGAAGCTGTTTTTCAGTCTCTCGGTCCCTGCTTTGATGCACCTGTACTGACCTCGCCTTCTGGATGATAGCGGGGAGAACAGGCAGCGGCTCGGGTGGTTGTTGTCATTGATTATCTTTATGGCCTTCCAGTGACATCGGGTGGTGTAGGTGCCCCCGGTCATGCATTGTGGAGCCCTCACTAGGCTCTGGAGAGCCTTACGGTTGTGGGTGGAGCAGTTTACGTACCAGGCGGTGATACAGCCCGACAGGATGCTCTCGATTGTGCATCTGTAGAAGTTTGTGAGTGCTTTTGGTGAGGAGCCGAATTTATTCAGCCTCCTAAGGTTGTCCCGTCGTTGTCCCGTCGATGTGGATAGGGGGGTGCTCCCTCTGCTGTTTCCTGAAGTCCACGATCATCTCCTTTGTTTTGTTGACGTTGAGTGTGAAGTTATTTTCCTGACATCGCACTCCGAGGGCCCTCACCTACTCCCTGTAGGCCGTCTCGTCGTTGTTGATAATCAAGCCTACCACTGTAGTGTCGTCCGCAAACATGATGATTGAGTTGGAGGCGTGCATGGCCACGCAGTCGTGGGTGAACAGGGAGTACAGGAGAGAGCTCAGAACGCACCCTTGTGGGGCCCCAGTGTTGATGATCAGCGGGGTGGAGATGTTGTTACCTTCCCTCACCACCTGGGCGCGGCCTGTCAGGAAGTCCAGTACCCAGTTGCACAGGGCGTGGTCGAGACCCAGGGTCTCGAGCTTGATGACGAGTTATGAGGGTACTATGGTGTTAAATGCTGAGCTGTAGTCGATGAACAGCATTCTCACTAAGGAATTCCTCTTGTCCAGATGGGTTTGGGCAGTGTGCAGTGTGGTTGCGATTGCGTCGCCTGTTGACCTATTGGGGCGGTAAGAAAATTGGAGTGGGTCTAGGGAGTCAGATAGGGTGGAGGTGATATGGTCCTTGGCTAGTCTCTCAAAGCACTTCATGATGACGGAAGTGAGTGTTACGGGGCGGTAGTCGTTTAGCTCAGTTACCTTAGCTTTCATGGGAACATGAACAATGGTGGCCCTCTTGAAGCATGTGGGAACAGCAGACTGGGACAAGAATTGATTGAATATGTCCGTAAACACACCAGCCAGCTGGTCTGCGATGGGGACGCGGCTGGGGATGCCGTCTGGGCCTGCAGCCCTGCGAGGGTTAACACGTTTAAATGTTTTACTCACGTCAGCTACAGTGAAGGAGAGTCTGCAGGTTTTGGTAGCAGGCCGTGTCAGTGACATTGTATTGTCCTCAAAGCGAGCAAAGAAGTTATTTAGTCTGGGAGCAAGGCATCCTGGTCCGCGACGGGGCTGGTTTTCTTTTTGTAATCCATGATTGACTGTAGACCCTGTCACATACCTCTTGTGTCTGAGCCGTTGAATTGCAGGTCTACTTTGTCTCTATACTGACTCTTAGCTTGTTTGATAGCCTTGCGGAGGGAATAGCTAAACTGTTTGTATTCGGTCATGTTTCCGGTCACCTTGCCCTGGTTAAAAGCAATGGTTTGCACTTTCAGTTTTGCGTGAATGCTGCCGTCAATCCACAGTTTCTGGTTTAGGAATGTTTTAATTGTTGATGTGGGTACGACATCTCCGATGAACTTTCTAATGAACTCGCTCACCGAATCAGCGTATTCGTCAATGTTGTTGTTGGACGCAATGAGGAAAATATCTCAATCCACCTGATCGAAGCAGTCTTGAAGCGTGGAATCAGATTGGTCGGACCAGCGTTGAACAGACCTGAGCGCGGGAGCTTCTTGTTTTAGTTTCTGTCTGTAGGCTGGAAGAAACAAAATGGAGTCGTGGTCAGCTTTTCCAAAAGGAGAGAGGGCCTTATATGCGTCGCGGAAGTTAGAATAACAATGATCCAGGCTTTTACCAGCCCTGGTTGCACAATTGACATGCTGATAGAATTTAGGGAGTCTTGTTTTCAGATTAGCCTTGTTAAAATCCCCAGCTACAATGAATGCAGCCTCAGGATATGTGGTTTCCAGTTTACATAGAGTCATATAAAGTTCGTTCAGGGCCATCGATGTGTCTGCTTGGGGTGAATATTTACGGCTGTGATTATAATCGAATCGAATTCCCTTGGTAGATAATGCGGTTGACATTTGATTGTGAGGAATTCTAAGTCAGGTGAACAGAAGGGCTTGAGTTCCTGTATGTTGTTATGATCGCACCATGTCTCGTTAATCATAAGGCATATCCCCCGCCCCTCTTCTTACCAGAAAGATTCTTGTTTCTGCCAGCGCGATGCGTGAAGAAACCAGCTGGCTGCACCGACTCCGATAGCGTCTCTCGAGTTTCCCTCTACATTTCCCTCCTCATTTTCCTCTTCCTTTCCCTCTTCATGTCCCTCTACATTTTCCTCATAATTACCCTCTTCGGTTCCCTCTTAATTGCCCTTTACATTTCATTCTTCATCTCTCTCAACATGATTTTCTTAATTACCCTCTACATTTCCCTTTTCATTTCCCTCTTCATTTTCCTCTACATTTTCCTTTACATTTCCCTCTACATGACCCTCTTCCATTCCCTCTTCATTACCCTCTACATACCCCTCTTCATTTTCCTCTACATTACCCTCTACATACCCCTCTTCATTTTCCTCTACATTGCCCTCTATATTTCCCTCTACATTTTCCTCTACATTACCCTCTACATTACCCTCTACATTTGACTCTTCATTTCCCTCTACATTTCTATCTACATTTCCCTCTTCATTTCCCTCTACCTTTCCCTCTTCACCTCCTCTTCATTTCCCTCTACATTTCCCTCTTCATTTCACTCTTCATTTCTCATTACATTACCCTCTACATCTGATATTGTGAACAGAGTGCCCCATGGTGGCGATGGGCCTATGTTATGGGCAGGCATAAGTTACGGACAACGAACACGGTTGAATTGTATCGATGGCAATTTGAATGCACAGAGATAGCGTGACGAGATCCTGAGGCCCCTTGCCATACCATTCATCCGCCGCCATCACCTCATGTTTCAGTATGGTAATGCACGACCCGGGATCGGTACACAATTATTGGAATTTTCGAACACAGTCGAGGACTCACCTTACTGTTTATGGTTACCAATAACTACCAAAATAAAGGAAACACCAATATACAGTATCTTAAAGACATGTTGCATTACACTACATGGCCAAAAGTATATGGACAACCATTCAAATTTGTGGATTCAGGTATTTCAGCCACACCTGTTGCTGACAGGTGTATAAAATCGACCAAACAGCCATTCAATCTCCATAGACAAACATTGGCAGTAGAATGGCCCATATTAAAGAGCTCAGTGTATTTCAACGTGGCACTGTCACAGGATGACACTTTTCCAACAAGTCAGTTTGTGAAATCTCTGCCCTGCTAGAACTGCTCAACTGTAAGTGCTGTTATTGTGAAGTGGAAATGTCTAGGAGCAACAACAGCTCAGCCACGAAGTGGTAGGCCACAACAGCTTACAGAACAGGACTGCCAAATGCTGAAGCGCATAAGACATAAAAACACTCACTTTCGGGTTCCAAACTGTCTCTGGAAGCAACGTCAGCACAATAACTGTTAGTTCATGAAATGGTTTGTCATGGCCGAGCAGATTCCCATGCGCAATGCCAAGCGTTGGCTGGAGTGTAAAGCTTGGCACCATTGGACTCTGGAGCATTGTAAGTGCATTCTCTGGAGTGATGAATCATGCTTCACCATCTCGCATTCCGACGGATAAATCTGGGTATTCCAGATGCCAGGAAAACGCTACCTGCACCAATGCATAGTGCTCACTGTAACGTTTGGTGGAGGAGGAATAATGGTCTTGGGGCTGTTTTTTATGGTTCAGGCTTTTCATGGTTCTTAACGCTGAAGCATACAATGACATTCTAGAAAATTCTGACTTTGTGGCTTCCAACTTTGTGGCAACAGTTTGAGGAAAAACCTTTCCTGTTTCAGCATGACAATGCCTCTGTGCACAAAACGAGGACCATACAGAAATGGTTTGTGGAAGAACTTGGCTGCCATGCACAGAGCCCTGACCTCAACTCCATCGACCTCCTTTAGGATGAATTGGAATGCCGACTGCGAGCCAGGGCTAATCGCTCAACATCAGTGCCTGACCTCAACTCCATCGACCTCCTTTAGGATGAATTGGAATGCCGACTGCGAGCCAGGGCTAATCGCTCAACATCAGTGCCTGACCTCAACTCCATCGACCTCCTTTAGGATGAATTGGAATGCCGACTAGTCTCTCAAAGCACTTCATGATGACGGAAGTGAGTGTTACGGGGCGGTAGTCGTTTAGCTCAGTTACCTTAGCTTTCATGGGAACATGAACAATGGTGGCCCTCTTGAAGCATGTGGGAACAGCAGACTGGGACAAGAATTGATTGAATATGTCCGTAAACACACCAGCCAGCTGGTCTGGGATGGGGCCGCGGCTGGGGATGACGTCTGGGCCTGCAGCCCTGCGAGGGTTAACACGTTTAAATGTTTTACTCACGTCAGCTACAGTGAAGGAGAGTCTGCAGGTTTTGGTAGCAGGCCGTGTCAGTGACATTGTATTGTCCTCAAAGCGAGCAAAGAAGTTATTTAGTCTGGGAGCAAGGCATCCTGGTCCGCGACGGGGCTGGTTTTCTTTTTGTAATCCATGATTGACTGTAGACCCTGCCACATACCTCTTGTGTCTGAGCCGTTGAATTGCAGGTCTACTTTGTCTCTATACTGACTCTTAGCTTGTTTGATAGCCTTGCGGAGGGAATAGCTAAACTGTTTGTATTCGGTCATGTTTCCGGTCACCTTGCCCTGGTTAAAAGCAATGGTTTGCACTTTCAGTTTTGCGTGAATGCTGCCGTCAATCCACAGTTTCTGGTTTAGGAATGTTTTAATTGTTGATGTGGGTACGACATCTCCGATGAACTTTCTAATGAACTCGCTCACCGAATCAGCGTATTCGTCAATGTTGTTGTTGGACGCAATGAGGAAAATATCTCAATCCACCTGATCGAAGCAGTCTTGAAGCGTGGAATCAGATTGGTCGGACCAGCGTTGAACAGACCTGAGCGCGGGAGCTTCTTGTTTTAGTTTCTGTCTGTAGGCTGGAAGAAACAAAATGGAGTCGTGGTCAGCTTTTCCAAAAGGAGAGAGGGCCTTATATGCGTCGCGGAAGTTAGAATAACAATGATCCAGGCTTTTACCAGCCCTGGTTGCACAATTGACATGCTCATAGAATTTAGGGAGTCTTGTTTTCAGATTAGCCTTGTTAAAATCCCCAGCTACAATGAATGCAGCCTCAGGATATGTGGTTTCCAGTTTACATAGAGTCATATAAAGTTCGTTCAGGGCCATCGATGTGTCTGCTTGGGGTGAATATTTACGGCTGTGATTATAATCGAATCGAATTCCCTTGGTAGATAATGCGGTTGACATTTGATTGTGAGGAATTCTAAGTCAGGTGAACAGAAGGGCTTGAGTTCCTGTATGTTGTTATGATCGCACCATGTCTCGTTAATCATAAGGCATATCCCCCCGCCCCTCTTCTTACCAGAAAGATTCTTGTTTCTGCCAGCGCGATGCGTGAAGAAACCAGCTGGCTGCACCGACTCCGATAGCGTCTCTCGAGTTTCCCTCTACATTTCCCTCCTCATTTTCCTCTTCCTTTCCCTCTTCATGTCCCTCTACATTTTCCTCATAATTTCCCTCTTCGGTTCCCTCTTAATTGCCCTTTACATTTCATTCTTCATCTCTCTCAACATGATTTTCTTAATTACCCTCTACATTTCCCTTTTCATTTCCCTCTTCATTTTCCTCTACATTTTCCTTTACATTTCCCTCTACATGACCCTCTTCCATTCCCTCTTCATTACCCTCTACATACCCCTCTTCATTTTCCTCTACATTACCCTCTACATACCCCTCTTCATTTTCCTCTACATTGCCCTCTATATTTCCCTCTACATTTCCCTCTACATTTTCCTCTACATTACCCTCTACATTACCCTCTACATTTGACTCTTCATTTCCCTCTACATTTCTATCTACATTTCCCTCTTCATTTCCCTCTACCTTTCCCTCTTCACCTCCCTCTTCATTTCCCTCTACATTTCCCTCTTCATTTCACTCTTCATTTCTCATTACATTACCCTCTACATCTGATATTGTGAACAGAGTGCCCCATGGTGGCGATGGGCCTATGTTATGGGCAGGCATAAGTTACGGACAACGAACACGGTTGAATTGTATCGATGGCAATTTGAATGCACAGAGATAGCGTGACGAGATCCTGAGGCCCCTTGCCATACCATTCATCCGCCGCCATCACCTCATGTTTCAGTATGGTAATGCACGACCCGGGATCGGTACACAATTATTGGAATTTTCGAACACAGTCGAGGACTCACCTTACTGTTTATGGTTACCAATAACTACCAAAATAAAGGAAACACCAATATACAGTATCTTAAAGACATGTTGCATTACACTACATGGCCAAAAGTATATGGACAACCATTCAAATTTGTGGATTCAGGTATTTCAGCCACACCTGTTGCTGACAGGTGTATAAAATCGACCAAACAGCCATTCAATCTCCATAGACAAACATTGGCAGTAGAATGGCCCATATTAAAGAGCTCAGTGTATTTCAACGTGGCACTGTCACAGGATGACACTTTTCCAACAAGTCAGTTTGTGAAATCTCTGCCCTGCTAGAACTGCTCAACTGTAAGTGTTGTTATTGTGAAGTGGAAATGTCTAGGAGCAACAACAGCTCAGCCACGAAGTGGTAGGCCACAACAGCTTACAGAACAGGACTGCCAAATGCTGAAGCGCATAAGACATAAAAACACTCACTTTCGGGTTCCAAACTGTCTCTGGAAGCAACGTCAGCACAATAACTGTTAGTTCATGAAATGGTTTGTCATGGCCGAGCAGATTCCCATGCGCAATGCCAAGCGTTGGCTGGAGTGTAAAGCTTGGCACCATTGGACTCTGGAGCATTGTAAGTGCATTCCAGATGCCAGGAAAACGCTACCTGCACCAATGCATAGTGCTCACTGTAACGTTTGGTGGAGGAGGAATAATGGTCTTGGGGCTGTTTTTTATGGTTCAGGCTTTTCATGGTTCTTAACGCTGAAGCATACAATGACATTCTAGAAAATTCTGACTTTGTGGCTTCCAACTTTGTGGCAACAGTTTGAGGAAAAACCTTTCCTGTTTCAGCATGACAATGCCTCTGTGCACAAAACGAGGACCATACAGAAATGGTTTGTGGAAGAACTTGGCTGCCATGCACAGAGCCCTGACCTCAACTCCATCGACCACCTTTAGGATGAATTGGAATGCCGACTGCGAGCCAGGGCTAATCGCTCAACATCAGTGCCTGACCTCAACTCCATCGACCTCCTTTAGGATGAATTGGAATGCCGACTGCGAGCCAGGGCTAATCGCTCAACATCAGTGCCTGACCTCAACTCCATCGACCTCCTTTAGGATGAATTGGAATGCCGACTAGTCTCTCAAAGCACTTCATGATGACGGAAGTGAGTGTTACGGGGCGGTAGTCGTTTAGCTCAGTTACCTTAGCTTTCATGGGAACATGAACAATGGTGGCCCTCTTGAAGCATGTGGGAACAGCAGACTGGGACAAGAATTGATTGAATATGTCCGTAAACACACCAGCCAGCTGGTCTGCGATGGGGACGCGGCTGGGGATGCCGTCTGGGCCTGCAGCCCTGCGAGGGTTAACACGTTTAAATGTTTTACTCACGTCAGCTACAGTGAAGGAGAGTCTGCAGGTTTTGGTAGCAGGCCGTGTCAGTGACATTGTATTGTCCTCAAAGCGAGCAAAGAAGTTATTTAGTCTGGGAGCAAGGCATCCTGGTCCGCGACGGGGCTGGTTTTCTTTTTGTAATCCATGATTGACTGTAGACCCTGCCACATACCTCTTGTGTCTGAGCCGTTGAATTGCAGGTCTACTTTGTCTCTATACTGACTCTTAGCTTGTTTGATAGCCTTGCGGAGGGAATAGCTAAACTGTTTGTATTCGGTCATGTTTCCGGTCACCTTGCCCTGGTTAAAAGCAATGGTTTGCACTTTCAGTTTTGCGTGAATGCTGCCGTCAATCCACAGTTTCTGGTTTAGGAATGTTTTAATTGTTGATGTGGGTACGACATCTCCGATGAACTTTCTAATGAACTCGCTCACCGAATCAGCGTATTCGTCAATGTTGTTGTTGGACGCAATGAGGAAAATATCTCAATCCACCTGATCGAAGCAGTCTTGAAGCGTGGAATCAGATTGGTCGGACCAGCGTTGAACAGACCTGAGCGCGGGAGCTTCTTGTTTTAGTTTCTGTCTGTAGGCTGGAAGAAACAAAATGGAGTCGTGGTCAGCTTTTCCAAAAGGAGAGAGGGCCTTATATGCGTCGCGGAAGTTAGAATAACAATGATCCAGGCTTTTACCAGCCCTGGTTGCACAATTGACATGCTGATAGAATTTAGGGAGTCTTGTTTTCAGATTAGCCTTGTTAAAATCCCCAGCTACAATGAATGCAGCCTCAGGATATGTGGTTTCCAGTTTACATAGAGTCATATAAAGTTCGTTCAGGGCCATCGATGTGTCTGCTTGGGGTGAATATTTACGGCTGTGATTATAATCGAATCGAATTCCCTTGGTAGATAATGCGGTTGACATTTGATTGTGAGGAATTCTAAGTCAGGTGAACAGAAGGGCTTGAGTTCCTGTATGTTGTTATGATCGCACCATGTCTCGTTAATCATAAGGCATATCCCCCGCCCCTCTTCTTACCAGAAAGATTCTTGTTTCTGCCAGCGCGATGCGTGAAGAAACCAGCTGGCTGCACCGACTCCGATAGCGTCTCTCGAGTTTCCCTCTACATTTCCCTCCTCATTTTCCTCTTCCTTTCCCTCTTCATGTCCCTCTACATTTTCCTCATAATTTCCCTCTTCGGTTCCCTCTTAATTGCCCTTTACATTTCATTCTTCATCTCTCTCAACATGATTTTCTTAATTACCCTCTACATTTCCCTTTTCATTTCCCTCTTCATTTTCCTCTACATTTTCCTTTACATTTCCCTCTACATGACCCTCTTCCATTCCCTCTTCATTACCCTCTACATACCCCTCTTCATTTTCCTCTACATTACCCTCTACATACCCCTCTTCATTTTCCTCTACATTGCCCTCTATATTTCCCTCTACATTTTCCTCTACATTACCCTCTACATTACCCTCTACATTTGACTCTTCATTTCCCTCTACATTTCTATCTACATTTCCCTCTTCATTTCCCTCTACCTTTCCCTCTTCACCTCCCTCTTCATTTCCCTCTACATTTCCCTCTTCATTTCACTCTTCATTTCTCATTACATTACCCTCTACATCTGATATTGTGAACAGAGTGCCCCATGGTGGCGATGGGCCTATGTTATGGGCAGGCATAAGTTACGGACAACGAACACGGTTGAATTGTATCGATGGCAATTTGAATGCACAGAGATAGCGTGACGAGATCCTGAGGCCCCTTGCCATACCATTCATCCGCCGCCATCACCTCATGTTTCAGTATGGTAATGCACGACCCCGGGATCGGTACACAATTATTGGAATTTTCGAACACAGTCGAGGACTCACCTTACTGTTTATGGTTACCAATAACTACCAAAATAAAGGAAACACCAATATACAGTATCTTAAAGACATGTTGCATTACACTACATGGCCAAAAGTATATGGACAACCATTCAAATTTGTGGATTCAGGTATTTCAGCCACACCTGTTGCTGACAGGTGTATAAAATCGACCAAACAGCCATTCAATCTCCATAGACAAACATTGGCAGTAGAATGGCCCATATTAAAGAGCTCAGTGTATTTCAACGTGGCACTGTCACAGGATGACACTTTTCCAACAAGTCAGTTTGTGAAATCTCTGCCCTGCTAGAACTGCTCAACTGTAAGTGCTGTTATTGTGAAGTGGAAATGTCTAGGAGCAACAACAGCTCAGCCACGAAGTGGTAGGCCACAACAGCTTACAGAACAGGACTGCCAAATGCTGAAGCGCATAAGACATAAAAACACTCACTTTCGGGTTCCAAACTGTCTCTGGAAGCAACGTCAGCACAATAACTGTTAGTTCATGAAATGGTTTGTCATGGCCGAGCAGATTCCCATGCGCAATGCCAAGCGTTGGCTGGAGTGTAAAGCTTGGCACCATTGGACTCTGGAGCATTGTAAGTGCATTCCAGATGCCAGGAAAACGCTACCTGCACCAATGCATAGTGCTCACTGTAACGTTTGGTGGAGGAGGAATAATGGTCTTGGGGCTGTTTTTTATGGTTCAGGCTTTTCATGGTTCTTAACGCTGAAGCATACAATGACATTCTAGAAAATTCTGACTTTGTGGCTTCCAACTTTGTGGCAACAGTTTGAGGAAAAACCTTTCCTGTTTCAGCATGACAATGCCTCTGTGCACAAAACGAGGACCATACAGAAATGGTTTGTGGAAGAACTTGGCTGCCATGCACAGAGCCCTGACCTCAACTCCATCGACCTCCTTTAGGATGAATTGGAATGCCGACTGCGAGCCAGGGCTAATCGCTCAACATCAGTGCCTGACCTCAACTCCATCGACCTCCTTTAGGATGAATTGGAATGCCGACCAGGGCTAATCGCTCAACATCAGTGCCTGACCTCAACTCCATCGACCTCCTTTAGGATGAATTGGAATGCCGACTGCGAGCCAGGGCTAATCGCTCAACATCAGTGCCTGACCTCAACTCCACCTCCTTTAGGATGAATTGGAATGCCGACTGCGAGCCAGGGCCAATCGCTCGACCTCCTTTAGGATGAATTGGAATGCCGACTGCGAGCCAGGGCTAATCGCTCAACATCAGTGCCTGACCTCAACTCCATCGACCTCCTTTAGGATGAATT
>NW_027010317.1:0-17500 GCF_036934945.1 Oncorhynchus masou masou
ACTATAGTAGTCTATATATAGGACTTATCTATGGGCCTGTTGGCCTACTATAGTAGTCTATATAGGACTTATCTATGGGCCTACTATATCTATATATAGGACTTATCTACGGGCCTACTATAGTAGTCTATATATAGGACTTATCTATGGGCCTGTTGGCCTACTATATAGTAGTCTATATATAGGACTTATCTACCCCGGGCCTACTATAGTAGTCTATATATAGGACTTATCTATGGGCCTACTATAGTAGTCTATATATAGGACTTATCTACGGGCCTGTTGGCCTACTATAGTAGTCTATATATAGGACTTATCTACGGGCCTACTATAGTAGTCTATATATAGGACTTATCTACGGGCCTATTGGCCTACTATAGTAGTCTATATATAGGACTTATCTACGGACCTACTATAGTAGTCTATATATAGGACTTATCTATGGGCCTACTATAGTAGTCTATATATAGGACTTATCTATGGGCCTACTATAGTAGTCTATATATAGGACTTATCTATGGGCCTATGGGCCTACTATAGTAGTCTATATATAGGACTTATCTATGGGCCTGTTGGCCTACTATAGTAGTCTATATATAGGACTTATCTACGGGCCTGTTGGCATACTATAGTAGTCTATATATAGGACTTATCTATGGGCCTACGGGCCTACTATAGTAGTCTATATAGGACTATCTATGGGCCTATGGGCCTAGCTATAGTAGTCTATATATAGGACTTATCTATGGGCCTGTTGGCCTACTATAGTAGTCTATATATAGGACTTATCTATGGGCCTATTGGCCTACTATAGTAGTCTATATATAGGACTTATCTATGGGCCTGTTGACCTACTATAGTAGTCTATATATAGGACTTATCTATGGGCCTGTTGGCCTACTATAGTAGTCTATATATAGGACTTATCTATGGGCCTGTTGGCCTACTATAGTAGTCTATATATAGGACTTATCTATGGGCCTACTATAGTAGTCTCTATATAGGACTTATATACATATATTGTAGTAGGTTACTATAGCAGTCTATATATTGTAGTAGGTTACTATAGCAGTCTATATATTGTAGTAGGTTACTATAGCAGCCTATATATTGCAGTAGGTTACTATAGCAGTCTATATATTGTAGTAGGTTACTATAGCAGTCTAGTCTATATGTTGTAGTAGGTTACTATGGCAGCCTAGTCTATATATTGTAGTAGGTTACTGTAGCAGCCTATATATTGTAGTAGGTTACTATAGCAGCCTATATGTTGTAGTAGGTTACTATAGCAGCCTATATATTATAGTAGGTTACTATAGCAGCCTATATATTGTAGGAGGTTACTATAGCAGCCTATATATTGTAGTGGGTTACTATAGCAGTCTAGTCTATATGTTGTAGTAGGTTACTATAGCAGCCTAGTCTATATGTTGTAGTAGGTTACTATGGCAGCCTAGTCTATATATTGTAGTAGGTTACTAGCATTATATATTATAGTAGGTTACTATAGCAGCCTATATATTGTAGTAGGTTACTATAGCAGCCTATATGTTGTAGTAGGTTACTATAGCAGTCTAGTGTTGTAGTAGGTTACTATAGCAGCCTATATATTGTAGTAGGTTACTATAGTAGTCTATATGTCTTAGTAGGTTACTATAGCAGTCTATGTTGTAGTGGGTTTACTATAGCAGTCTAGTCTATATATTGTAGTAGGTTACTATAGCAGCCTATATATTGTAGTAGGTTACTATAGCAGTCTATATATTGTAGTAGGTTACTATAGCAGTCTATATGTTGTAGTAGGTTACTATAGCAGTCTATATATTGTAGTAGGTTACTATAGCAGTCTATATATTGTAGTAGGTTACTATAGCAGTCTATATATTGTAGTAGGTTACTATAGCAGCCTATATATTGCAGTAGGTTACTATAGCAGTCTATATATTGTAGTAGGTTACTATAGCAGTCTAGTCTATATGTTGTAGTAGGTTACTATGGCAGCCTAGTCTATATATTGTAGTAGGTTACTGTAGCAGTCTATATATTGTAGTAGGTTACTATAGCAGCCTATATGTTGTAGTAGGTTACTATAGCAGCCTATATATTATAGTAGGTTACTATAGCAGCCTATATATTGTAGTAGGTTACTATAGCAGCCTATATATTGTAGTGGGTTACTATAGCAGTCTAGTCTATATGTTGTAGTAGGTTACTATAGCAGCCTAGTCTATATGTTGTAGTAGGTTACTATGGCAGCCTAGTCTATATATTGTAGTAGGTTACTATAGCAGCCTATATATTATAGTAGGTTACTATAGCAGCCTATATATTGTAGTAGGTTACTATAGCAGCCTATATGTTGTAGTAGGTTACTATAGCAGTCTAGTCTATATGTTGTAGTAGGTTACTATAGCAGCCTATATATTGTAGTAGGTTACTATAGTAGTCTATATGTCTTAGTAGGTTACTATAGCAGTCTATATGTTGTAGTAGGTTACTATAGCAGTCTAGTCTATATATTGTAGTAGGTTACTATAGCAGCCTATATATTGTAGTAGGTTACTATAGCAGTCTATATATTGTAGTAGGTTACTATAGCAGTCTATATGTTGTAGTAGGTTACTATAGCAGTCTATATATTGTAGTAGGTTACTATAGCAGTCTATATATTGTAGTAGGTTACTATAGCAGTCTATATGTTGTAGTAGGTTACTATAGCAGTCTATATATTGTAGGGTTACTATAGCAGTCTATATGTTGTAGTAGGTTACTATAGCAGTCTATATGTTGTAGTAGGTTACTATAGCAGTCTATATGTTGTAGTAGGTTACTATAGCAGCCTATATATTGTAGTAGGTTACTATGGCAGCCTATATATTGTAGTAGGTTACTATAGCAGTCTATATGTTGTAGTAGGTTACTATAGCAGTCTATATATTGTAGTAGGTTACTATAGCAGCCTATATATTGTAGTAGGTTACTATAGCAGCCTATATATTGTAGTAGGTTACTATAGCAGTCTATATATTGTAGTAGGTTACTATAGCAGTCTACATGTTTAGTAGGTTACTATAGCAGCCTAGTCTATATATTGTAGTAGGTTACTATAGCAGTCTATATGTTGTAGTAGGTTACTATAGCAGCCTATATATTGTAGTAGGTTACTATGGCAGCCTATATATTGTAGTAGGTTACTATAGCAGTCTATATGTTGTAGTAGGTTACTATAGCAGTCTATATATTGTAGTAGGTTACTATAGCAGTCTATATATTGTAGTAGGTTACTATAGCAGCCTATATATTGTTGTAGGTTACTATAGCAGCCTAGTCTATATTGTAGTAGGTTACTATAGCAGTCTATATTGTAGTAGGTTACTATAGCAGCCTAGTCTATATGTTGTAGTAGGTTACTATAGCAGCCTATATTGTAGTAGGTTACTATAGCAGTCTATATATTGTAGTAGGTTACTATAGCAGTCTATATTTATAGTAGGTTACTATAGCAGTCTATATATTGTAGTAGGTTACTATAGCAGTCTATATATTGTTGTAGGTTACTATAGCAGTCTATATATTGTAGTAGGTTACTATAGCAGTCTAGTCTATATATTGTAGTAGGTTACTATAGCAGCCTAGTCTATATATTGTAGTAGGTTACTATAGCAGTCTATATATTGTAGTAGAGTTACTATAGCAGTCTATATATTGTTTGTAGGTTACTATAGCAGTCTATATATTGTAGTAGGTTACTATAGCAGTCTATATAATGTAGTAGGTTACTATAGCAGTCTATATGTTTAGTAGGTTACTATAGCAGTCTATATATTGTAGTAGGTTACTATAGCAGCCTATATATTGTAGTAGGTTACTATAGCAGCCTATATTGTAGTAGGTTACTATAGCAGTCTAGTCTATATATTGTATTAGGTTACTATGGCAGCCTATATATTGTAGTAGGTTACTATAGCAGTCTATATATTGTAGTAGGTTACTATAGCAGTCTATATATTATAGTAGGTTACTATAGCAGTCTATATATTGTAGTAGGTTACTATAGCAGTCTATATGTTGTAGTAGGTTACTATAGCAGTCTATATATTATCGTAGGTTACTATAGCAGTCTATATATTATAGTAGGTTACTATAGCAGTCTATATATTATAGTAGGTTACTATAGCAGTCTATATGTTGTAGTAGGTTACTATAGCAGTCTATATATTATAGTAGGTTACTATAGCAGTCTATATATTATAGTAGGTTACTATAGCAGTCTATATGTTGTAGTAGGTTACTATAGCAGTCTATATATTGTAGTAGGTTACTATAGCAGTCTATATGTTTAGTAGGTTACTATAGCAGCCTAGTCTATATATTGTAGTAGGTTACTATAGCAGTCTATATGTTGTAGTAGGTTACTATAGCAGCCTATATATTGTAGTAGGTTACTATGGCAGCCTATATATTGTAGTAGGTTACTATAGCAGTCTATATGTTGTAGTAGGTTACTATAGCAGTCTATATATTGTAGTAGGTTACTATAGCAGTCTATATATTGTAGTAGGTTACTATAGCAGCCTATATATTGTTGTAGGTTACTATAGCAGCCTAGTCTATATATTGTAGTAGGTTACTATAGCAGTCTATATATTGTAGTAGGTTACTATAGCAGCCTAGTCTATATGTTGTAGTAGGTTACTATAGCAGCCTATATATTGTAGTAGGTTACTATAGCAGTCTATATATTGTAGTAGGTTACTATAGCAGTCTATATATTGTAGTAGGTTACTAAAGCAGTCTATATATTGTAGTAGGTTACTATAGCAGTCTATATATTGTTGTAGGTTACTATAGCAGTCTATATATTGTAGTAGGTTACTATAGCAGTCTAGTCTATATATTGTAGTAGGTTACTATAGCAGCCTAGTCTATATATTGTAGTAGGTTACTATAGCAGTCTATATATTGTAGTAGGTTACTATAGCAGTCTATATATTGTTGTAGGTTACTATAGCAGTCTATATATTGTAGTAGGTTACTATAGCAGTCTATATAATGTAGTAGGTTACTATAGCAGTCTATATGTTTAGTAGGTTACTATAGCAGTCTATATGCTGTAGTAGGTTACTATAGCAGTCTATATATTGTTGTAGGTTACTATAGCAGTCTATATGTTGTAGTAGGTTACTATAGCAGTCTATATATTGTAGTAGGTTACTATAGCAGCCTATATGTTGTAGGTTACTATAGCAGTCTCGTCTATATGTTGTAGTAGGTTACTATAGCAGCCTATATATTGTAGTAGGTTACTATAGCAGTCTATAAATTATAGTAGGTTACTATAGCAGTCTATATGTTGTAGTAGGTTACTATAGCAGCCTAGTCTATATGTTGTAGTAGGTTACTATAGCAGTCTAGTCTATATGTTGTAGTAGGTTACTATAGCAGCCTATATATTGTAGTAGGTTACTATAGCAGCCTATATGTTGTAGTAGGTTACTATAGCAGCCTAGTCTATATATTGTTGTAGGTTACTATAGCAGCCTATATATTGTAGTAGGTTACTATAGCAGTCTATAAATTATAGTAGGTTACTATAGCAGTCTATATATTGTAGTAGGTTACTATAGCAGCCTAGTCTATATGTTGTAGTAGGTTACTATAGCAGCCTATATATTGTTGTAGGTTACTATAGCAGCCTAGTCTATATATTGTAGTAGGTTACTATAGCAGCCTAGTCTATATGTTGTAGTAGGTTACTATAGCAGCCTAGTCTATATATTGTAGTAGGTTACTATAGCAGTCTAGTCTATATATTGTAGTAGGTTACTATAGCAGTCTATATATTGTAGTAGGTTACTATGGCAGCCTATATATTGTTGTAGGTTACTATGGCAGCCTATATATTTTAGTATGTTACTATAGCAGTCTATATATTGTAGTAGGTTACTATAGCAGCCTATATATTGTAGTAGGTTACTATAGCAGTCTCGTCTATATGTTGTAGTAGGTTACTATAGCAGTCTATATATTGTAGTAGGTTACTATGGCAGCCTATATATTGTAGTATGTTACTATAGCAGTCTATATATTGTAGTAGGTTACTATAGCAGTCTATATGTTGTAGTAGGTTACTATAGCAGCCTAGTCTATATATTGTAGTAGGTTACTATAGCAGCCTATATATTGTAGTAGGTTACTATAGCAGCCTAGTCTATATGTTGTAGTAGGTTACTATAGCAGTCTAGTCTATATATTGTTGTAGGTTAATATAGCAGTCTATATATTGTAGTAGGTTACTATAGCAGCCTAGTCTATATATTGTAGTAGGTTACTATAGCAGTCTAGTCTATATATTGTTGTAGGTTAATATAGCAGTCTATATATTGTAGTAGGTTACTATAGCAGTCTATATGTTGTAGTAGGTTACTATAGCAGTCTATATATTGTAGTAGGTTACTATAGCAGTCTATATGTTGTAGTAGGTTACTATAGCAGTCTATATATTGTAGTAGGTTACTATAGCAGTCTATATATTGTAGTAGGTTACTATAGCAGCCTATATATTGTAGTAGGTTACTATAGCAGCCTATATATTGTAGTAGGTTACTATAGCAGTCTAGTCTATATATTGTAGTAGGTTACTATAGCAGCCTATATATTGTAGTAGGTTACTATAGCAGTCTATATATTGTAGTAGGTTACTATAGCAGTCTATATATTATAGTAGGTTACTATAGCAGTCTATATATTGTAGTAGGTTACTATAGCAGTCTATATGTTGTAGTAGGTTACTATAGCAGTCTATATATTATCGTAGGTTACTATAGCAGTCTATATATTATAGTAGGTTACTATAGCAGTCTATATATTATAGTAGGTTACTATAGCAGTCTATATGTTGTAGTAGGTTACTATAGCAGTCTATATGTTGTAGTAGGTTACTATAGCAGCCTATATATTGTAGTAGGTTACTATATCAGTCTATATATTGTTGTAGGTTACTATAGCAGCCTAGTCTATATGTTGTAGTAGGTTACTATAGCAGCCTAGTCTATATATTGTAGTAGGTTACTATAGCAGTCTATATATTGTAGTAGGTTACTATAGCAGCCTATATATTGTTGTAGGTTACTATAGCAGCCTATATATTATAGTAGGTTACTATAGCAGCCTATATGTTGTAGTAGGTTACTATAGCAGTCTATATATTATAGTAGGTTACTATAGCAGTCTATATGTTGTAGTAGGTTACTATAGCAGCCTAGTCTATATATTGTAGTAGGTTACTATAGCAGCCTATATATTGTAGTAGGTTACTATAGCAGCCTATATATTGTAGTAGGTTACTATAGCAGCCTATATGTTGTAGTAGGTTACTATAGCAGCCTAGTCTATATATTGTAGTATGTTACTATAGCAGTCTATATATTGTTGTAGGTTACTATAGCAGTCTATATATTGTAGTAGGTTACTATAGCAGCCTATATATTGTAGTAGGTTACTATAGCAGCCTAGTCTATATATTGTAGTAGGTTACTATAGCAGTCTATATATTGTAGTATGTTACTATAGCAGCCTATATGTTGTAGTAGGTTACTATAGCAGCCTATATATTGTAGTAGGTTACTATAGCAGTCTATATATTGTAGTATGTTACTATAGCAGCCTATATGTTGTAGTAGGTTACTATAGCAGTCTATATATTGTAGTAGGTTACTATAGCTGTCTAGTCTATATATTGTAGTAGGTTACTATAGCAGTCTAGTCTATATATTGTAGTAGGTTACTATAGCAGTCTATATATTGTAGTAGGTTACTATAGCAGTCTAGTCTATATATTGTAGTAGGTTACTATAGCAGCCTCTATATTGTAGTAGGTTACTATATACCACGTCATTATAATACAGTAGCCAAATGTAATGACTAGAAATATTCCCCTTGTTGCTATGGTGATCTGTTGATGGTTAACGGTTAGACCCGATGTCTGCTCTTGTCTTCTGGTCCGTCTCATCTGGTGACAGGTGGTTCCGTTGTCACGGGAGGAGTCGGTTACAGGGGAGGGCAGCGGGGGTGTGTCCAGCTGTGATGTCATGCTGTGATTGATCCCAGTGATTCATTGGGGTGGGGGCGGGGGCCACTCATCATGATGGGTCTTTGATGTGGTTGGGGTGGGGGCGGGGGCCACTCATCATGATGGGTCTTTGATGTGGTTGGGGTGGGGCGGGGGCCACTCATCATGATGGGTCTTTGATGTGGTTGGGGTGGGGGCGGGGGCACTCATCATGATGGGTCTTTGATGTGGTTGGGGTGGGGGGGGGGGCCGCTCATCGTGGTGGGGGTGGTGGCAGCTCATCATGACGGGGTGGGGGCCGCTAATCGTGGTGGGGGTGGTGGCAGCTCATCATGACGGGGTGGGGACGCTCGCCGTCGTGGGGGTGGTGGCAGCTCATCGTGACGGGGTGGGAGCAGGTCATCGTGATGGGGGTGGTGGCAGCTCATCGTGACGGGGTGGGGGCCGCTCATGCGTGGTGGGGGTGGTGGCAGCTCATCGTGACGGGGTGGGGGCCGCTCATCGTGGTGGGGGTGGTGGCAGCTCATCGTGACGGGGTGGGAGCAGGTCATCGTGATGGGGGTGGTGGCAGCTCATCGTGACGGGGTGGGGGGGCCGCTCATCGTGGTGGGGGTGGTGGCAGCTCATCGTGACGGGGTGGGAGCAGGTCATCGTGGTGGGGGTGGTGGCAGCTCATCGTGACGGGGGTGGGGGCCGCTAATCGTGGTGGGGGTGGTGGCCGCTCATCGTGACGGGGGTGGGAGCAGGTCATCGTGATGGGGGTGGGGGCCGCTCATCGTGGTGGCAGCTCATCGTGACGGGGGTGGGAGCAGGTCATCGTGATGGGGGTGGGGGCGCTCATCGTGGTGGCAGCTCATCGTGACGGGGTGGGGAGCAGGTCATCGTGACGGGGTGGGGGCCGCTCATCGTGGTGGGGGTGGTGGCAGCTCATCGTGGACGGGGCCGCTCGCTGGTCTGCGTACCCACATCCATAACTCCTCTTGACAGCAGAGATCATTTGTGAAAATGTTTCAGTTTAAAGCATGTCTGCTGCAGTGGTACACATTTTTCCACTGGTTGGAGAGAAACGTTTATTTCTGATATGATATCTGAGTGACGAACAAAATCAATATGGCTGCCCCCTGGACGGTAATTAGACCATGTGGCCAAGTTTAGATAGCTGGCTCACTAACTAATTTATGGGCCCTGATTTCTAGAGATTGCATCATCAGTAGTGGTGTGTGTGTGTGTGTGTGTGTGTGTGTGTGTGTGTGTGTGTGTGTGTGTGTGTGTGTGTGTGTGTGTGTGTGTGTGTGTGTGTGTGTGTGTGTGTGTGTGTGTGTGTGTGTGTGTGTGTGTGTGTGTGTGTGTGTGTGTGTGTGTCAGGTGTAGACTGTATAAGCAGTCAAACAGTACTATGAGGTAAGAAGCAGCAGGCTGCAGAGATGGTACCAGTGTCTAGTCAGAACGTACAGCCGTTGAAGATGTCACACACGTGATGCATCTTGGGTGTTGTTGCTTTGTCAGGGTGGTAACACAGGAAATGCAAAGAGGGTGAAGTGCAACACACACAGAGAGGCAGAAACCTTTCTGTCCCCAACAAAGTCTGTCTCTCTATCTGTCTGTCTCTCTGTATCTCTCTGTCTCTCTATCTGTCTGTCTCTCTGCATCTCTGTCTCTCTCTGTCTCTCTGTCTCTCTCTGTCTCTCTGTATCTCTGTCTCTCTGTATCTCTGTCTCTCTGTATCTCTGTCTCTCTGTATCTCTGTCTCTCTGCATCTCTGTCTCTCTGTCTCTCTCTGTCTCTCTATCTGTCTGACTCTCTGCATCTCTGTCTCTCTGTCTCTCTCTGTCTCTCTGTATCTCTGTATCTCTGTCTCTCCGTATCTCTTTCTCTGTGTCAAAGAGGGTGAAGTGCAACACACACAGAGAGGCAGAAACCGTTCCGTCCCCAACAAAGCGGAAACAGCTGATCTACGCTCTAGAAGAGACCGACAGACAAATACCATATGATCTGTATCTGTCTGTCTCTCTGTCTCTCTCTGTGTGTCTCTCTCTCTGTCTCTCTGTCTGTCTCTGTCTCTCTATCTGTCTGTCTCTCTCTGTATCTCTCTCTCTGTCTCTCTCTCTCTGTGTGTCTGTCTCTCTCTGTCTCTCTGTCTGTCTCTGTCTCTCTCTCTGTCTCTCTCTGTCTGTCTCTCTTTCTCTGTGTCTCTGTCTTTCTGTCTCTCTATCTGTCTGTCTCTCTCTGTATCTCTGTCTCTCTCTCTCTGTATCTCTGTCTCTCTCTGTCTCTCTCTCTGTGTGTCTGTCTCTCTCTCACTCTCTCCTTCAGCTTGTGGTCTGTTGACAGTTAACACAATGGCTATTTTTGCTCTAATTTCACTGACAAATTTCAGAGAGGGAGAGGGGCAGACAGAGGAGAAGTGAGTAGTTTAGGGAAGCAGGTCAGTGTCTCCATCAGCAGATGTAAAATAAAAATGAATGGCAGCAACAAGTCTCTCAATCACTGTTTCAGGGCTCTATACTCCCACACAGAGAGAGAGACAAGATCCTCTAGTTAAACAGTCTCAATCACTGTTTCAGGGCTCTATACTCCCACACAGAGAGAGAGACAAGATCCTCTAGTTAAACAGTCTCAATCACTGTTTCAGGGCTCTATACTCCCACACAGAGAGAGAGAGAGAGAGAGAGAGACAAGATCCTCTAGTTAAACCGTCTCAATCACTGTTTCAGGGCTCTATACTCCCACACAGAGAGAGACAAGATCCTCTAGTTAAACCGTCTCAATCACTGTTTCAGGGCTCTATACTCCCACACAGAGAGAGACAAGATCCTCTAGTTAAACAGTCTCAATCACTGTTTCAGGGCTCTATACTCCCACACAGAGAGAGACAAGATCCTCTAGTTAAACCGTCTCAATCACTGTTTCAGGGCTCTATACTCCCACACAGAGAGAGAGACAAGATCCTCTAGTTAAACCGTCTCAATCACTGTTTCAGGGCTCTATACTCCCACACAGAGAGAGACAAGATCCTCTAGTTAAACCGTCTCAATCACTGTTTCAGGGCTCTATACTCCCACACAGAGAGAGACAAGATCCTCTAGTTAAACCGTCTCAATCACTGTTTCAGGGCTCTATACTCCCACAGAGAGAGACAAGATCCTCTAGTTAAACAGTCTCAATCACTGTTTCAGGGCTCTATACTCCCACACAGAGAGAGACAAGATCCTCTAGTTAAACAGTCTCAATCACTGTTTCAGGGCTCTATACTCCCACACAGAGAGAGAGACAAGATCCTCTAGGTAAGACAAGTCAAGACAAGATGTCTGGCATTCCTCCTCTCCTCTGAAATGTGTGTGTGTGTGGGGGGGGGGTTGACAAAGTGAGTGTTAGCTGAAGTGACAGAGACAGTCTATAGAGAGAGACTGGTAGGTTACTGTAACAGTCTATAGAGAGAGGGTCTGACTGGTAGGGTACTGTAACAGTCTATAGAGAGAGACTGGTAGGTTACTGTAACAGTCTATAGAGAGAGACCGGTAGGTTACTGTAACAGTCTATAGAGTGAGACTGGTAGGTTACTGTAACAGTCTATAGAGAGAGACTGGTAGGTTACTGTAACAGTCTATAGAGAGAGACTGGTAGGTTACTGTAATAGTCTATAGAGAGAGACTGGTAGGTTACTGTAACAGTCTATAGAGAGAGACTGGTAGGTTACTGTAACAGTCTATAGAGAGAGACTGGTAGGTTACTGTAACAGTCTATAGAGAGAGACTGGTAGGTTACTGTAACAGTCTATAGAGAGAGACCGGTAGGTTACTGTAACAGTCTATAGAGAGAGAGACTGGTAGGTTACTGTAACAGTCTATAGAGAGAGGGTCTGACCGGTAGGTTACTGTAACAGTCTATAGAGAGAGACTGGTAGGTTACTGTAACAGTCTATAGAGAGAGACTGGTAGGTTACTGTAACAGTCTATAGAGAGAGACTGGTAGGTTACTGTAACAGTCTATAGAGAGAGGGTCTGACTGGTAGGTTACTGTAACAGTCTATAGAGAGAGACTGGTAGGTTACTGTAACAGTCTATAGAGAGAGACTGGTAGGTTACTGTAACAGTCTATAGAGAGAGACTGGTAGGTTACTGTAACAGTCTATAGAGAGAGACTGGTAGGTTACTGTAACAGTCTATAGAGAGAGAGACCGGTAGGTTACTGTAACAGTCTATAGAGAGAGACTGGTAGGTTACTGTAACAGTCTATAGAGAGAGACTGGTAGGTTACTGTAACAGTCTATAGATAGAGGGTCTGACTGGTAGGTTACTGTAATAGTCTATAGAGAGAGACTGGTAGGTTACTGTAACAGTCTATAGAGAGAGACTGGTAGGTTACTGTAACAGTCTATAGAGAGAGAGACCGGTAGGTTACTGTAACAGTCTATAGAGAGAGACTGGTAGATTACTGTAACAGTCTATAGAGAGAGACTGGTAGGTTACTGTAACAGTCTATAGAGAGAGACTGGTAGGTTACTGTAACAGTCTATAGAGAGGGGGTCTGACTGGTAGGTTACTGTAACAGTCTATAGAGAGAGACTGGTAGGTTACTGTAACAGTCTATAGAGAGACTGGTAGGTTACTGTAACAGTCTATAGAGAGAGACTGGTAGGTTACTGTAACAGTCTATAGAGAGAGGGTCTGACTGGTAGGGTACTGTAACAGTCTATAGAGAGAGACTGGTAGGTTACTGTAACAGTCTATAGAGGGTCTGACTGGTAGGTTACTGTAACAGTCTATAGAGAGAGACCGGTATGTTACTGTAACAGTCTATAGAGAGAGACTGGTAGGTTACTGTAACAGTCTATAGAGAGAGGGTCTGACTGGTAGGTTACTGTAACAGTCTATAGAGAGACTGGTAGGTTACTGTAACAGTCTATAGAGAGAGGGTCTGACTGGTAGGTTACTGTAACAGTCTATAGAGAGACTGGTAGGTTACTGTAACAGTCTATAGAGAGAGACTGGTAGGTTACTGTAACAGTCTATAGAGAGAGACTGGTAGGTTACTGTAACAGTCTATAGAGAGAGACCGGTAGGTTACTGTAACAGTCTATAGAGAGAGAGACTGGTAGGTTACTGTAACAGTCTATAGAGAGAGGGTCTGACCGGTAGGTTACTGTAACAGTCTATAGAGAGAGACTGGTAGGTTACTGTAACAGTCTATAGAGAGAGACTGGTAGGTTACTGTAACAGTCTATAGAGAGAGACTGGTAGGTTACTGTAACAGTCTATAGAGAGAGGGTCTGACTGGTAGGTTACTGTAACAGTCTATAGAGAGACTGGTAGGTTACTGTAAGAGTCTATAGAGAGAGACTGGTAGGTTACTGTAACAGTCTATAGAGAGAGACTGGTAGGTTACTGTAACAGTCTATAGAGAGAGACTGGTAGGTTACTGTAACAGTCTATAGAGAGAGACTGGTAGGTTACTGTAACAGTCTATAGAGAAGGGGTCTGACTGGTAGGTTACTGTAACAGTCTATAGAGAGAGACTGGTAGGTTACTGTAACAGTCTATAGAGAGAGACTGGTAGGTTACTGTAACAGTCTATAGAGAGAGACTGGTAGGTTACTGTAACAGTCTATAGAGAGAGGGTCTGACTGGTAGGTTACTGTAACAGTCTATAGAGAGAGACTGGTAGGTTACTGTAAGAGTCTATAGAGAGAGACTGGTAGGTTACTGTAACAGTCTATAGAGAGAGACTGGTAGGTTACTGTAACAGTCTATAGAGAGAGACTGGTAGGTTACTGTAACAGTCTATAGAGAGAGACTGGTAGGTTACTGTAACAGTCTATAGAGAGGGGGTCTGACTGGTAGGTTACTGTAACAGTCTATAGAGAGAGACTGGTAGGTTACTGTAACAGTCTATAGAGAGAGACTGGTAGGTTACTGTAACAGTCTATAGAGAGAGGGTCTGACTGGTAGGGTACTGTAACAGTCTATAGAGAGAGACTGGTAGGTTACTGTAACAGTCTATAGAGAGAGACTGGTAGGTTACTGTAACAGTCTATAGAGAGAGGGTCTGACTGGTAGGTTACTGTAACAGTCTATAGAGAGAGACTGGTAGGTTACTGTAACAGTCTATAGAGAGAGGGTCTGACTGGTAGGTTACTGTAACAGTCTATAGAGAGAGACTGGTAGGTTACTGTAACAGTCTATAGAGGGTCTGACTGGTAGGTTACTGTAACAGTCTATAGAGAGAGACCGGTATGTTACTGTAACAGTCTATAGAGAGAGACTGGTAGGTTACTGTAACAGTCTATAGAGAGAGGGTCTGACTGGTAGGTTACTGTAACAGTCTATAGAGAGAGACTGGTAGGGTACTGTAACAGTCTATAGAGAGAGACTGGTAGGGTACTGTAACAGTCTATAGAGAGAGACTGGTAGGTTACTGTAACAGTCTATAGAGAGAGACTGGTAGGTTACTGTAACAGTCTATAGAGAGAGGGTCTGACTGGTAGGTTACTGTAACAGTCTATAGAGAGAGACTGGTAGGTTACTGTAACAGTCTATAGAGAGAGGGTCTGACTGGTAGGTTACTGTAACAGTCTATAGAGAGAGACTGGTAGGTTACTGTAACAGTCTATAGAGAGAGACTGGTAGGTTACTGTAACAGTCTATAGAGAGAGACTGGTAGGTTACTGTAACAGTCTATAGAGAGAGGCTGGTAGGTTACTGTAACAGTCTATAGAGAGAGGGTCTGACTGGTAGGTTACTGTAACAGTCTATAGAGAGAGACTGGTAGGTTACTGTAACAGTCTATAGAGAGAGACTGGTAGGTTACTGTAACAGTCTATAGAGAGAGGGTCTGACTGGTAGGTTACTGTAATAGTCTATAGAGAGAGACTGGTAGGTTACTGTAACAGTCTATAGAGAGAGACTGGTAGGTTACTGTAACAGTCTATAGAGAGAGACCGGTAGGTTACTGTAACAGTCTATAGAGAGAGACTGGTAGGTTACTGTAACAGTCTATAGAGAGAGGGTCTGACTGGTAGGTTACTGAAACAGTCTATAGAGAGAGACTGGTAGGTTACTGTAACAGTCTATAGAGAGAGACTGGTAGGTTACTGTAACAGTCTATAGAGAGAGACTGGTAGGTTACTGTAACAGTCTATAGAGAGAGAGACTGGTAGGTTACTGTAACAGTCTATAGAGAGAGACTGGTAGGTTACTGTAACAGTCTATACAGAGAGACTGGTAGGTTACTGTAACAGTCTATAGAGAGAGGGTCTGACTGGTAGGTTACTGAAACAGTCTATAGAGAGAGACTGGTAGGTTACTGTAACAGTCTATGGAGAGAGGGTCTGACTGGTAGGTTACTGAAACAGTCTATAGAGAGAGACTGGTAGGTTACTGTAACAGTCTATAGAGAGAGAGACTGGTAGGTTACTGTAACAGTCTATAGAGAGAGACTGGTAGGTTACTGTAACAGTCTATAGAGAGAGGGTCTGACTGGTAGGTTACTGTAACAGTCTATAGAGAGAGACTGGTAGGTTACTGTAACAGTCTATAGAGAGAGGGTCTGACTGGTATGTTACTATAACAGTCTATAGAGAGAGACTGGTAGGTTACTGTAACAGTCTATAGAGAGAGACTGGTAGGTTACTGTAACAGTCTATAGAGAGAGAGGGGGGTTCTGTCCTTGGTCTTTGTGGCCTTTACATTTACAATACCTGTTCTACTGGAAGGTTGAGGCTCTGGAGTGTACTTCCTCTCCCTGTCAACCCCCGCCTCCCTTCTCTTAGGACTTATGGTAACAGGGAATCTCTTGGGAGCAAGCCATGACTGGCAGAGGGTTAGGTGTGTCTCCCCTCTCTGTCTCTCTCTGTCTCTCTGTCTCTGTCTCTCTCCCGCTGTCTCTCTGTCTCTGTCTCTCTCTCTGTCTCTCTCTCTCTCTGTCTCTCTCTCTCTGTCTCCCTCTGTCTCTCTCTGTCTCTCTCTCTCTCTGTCTGTCTCTCTCTCACTCTCTCTCCCTCTCTGTCTCTCTCTCTGTCTCCTACTCTGTCTCCCTCTCTGTCTCTCTCTCTCTCTCTCTCTGTCTCTCTCTGTCGCTCTCTCTCTCTCTCTGTCTCCCCTCTCTGTTTCTCTCCCTCTCTGTCTCTCTCTCGCTCTGTCTCCCTCTCTGTCTCTCTCTCTGTCTCTCTCTCTGTCTCTCTCTCTCTGTCTCCCCCTCTGTCTCTCTCTCTCTGTCTCTCTCTGTCTCTCTCTGTCGCTCTCTCTCTCTCTCTCTGTCTCTCTCTGTCTCCTCTCTCTCTCTCTCTGTCTCTCTCTCTCTGTCTCCCCTCTCTGTCTCCCCTCTCTGTCTCTCTCTGTCTCCCTCTCTGTCTCTCTCTGTCTCCCCCTCTGTCTCTCTCTCTGTCTCTCTCCCTCTCTGTCTCTCTGTCTCTCTCTCTGTCTCTCTCTCTCTCTGTCTCCCCCTCTGTCTCTCTCTCTCTGTCTCTCTCTGTCTCCCTCTCTGTCTCTCTCTGTCTCCCTCTCTGTCTCTCTCTGTCTCCCTCTCTGTCTCCCTCTCTGTTATCACAGTGATGGGGTGTTTTGGTCTGTGTTGAGGTGGTGAGAGAGTGGTGTGTGTGTGTCTGCGGTGAAGGGTTTGCATTCTGTACAGGAAGTGGCCCTCCACACCTCTTGCTGAAGAGAATAGAGAGAAGAACAAATTAACAATAAATAGTACATTCAGAAAGTATTTTAGACCCCACATTTTGTCACAAATGATTATCTGATATTATATTGGTTATTTGTTAAACCTGTGTGAATGTGTAGATCCTACAGAATCTATGAGTAGAACTACTGTGTTCTCTCAGTGAGTCACCAAATATCTAGTTGCAGAATCTAGTAGTAGTAGACCTACTGTGTACTCCTCCCAGACTAGCTACCATAGACCTAGCTACTAACATATTACCTCTTCCAGACTAGCTACCATAGATCTAGCTACTAACATATGATCTCTCCTTCCAGACTAGCTACCATAGACCTAGCTACTAACATATGATCTCTCCTTCCAGACTAGCTACCATAGACCTAGCTACTAACATATTACCTCTTCCAGACTAGCTACCATAGATCTAGCTACTAACATATGATCTCTCCTTGCAGACTAGCTACCATAGACCTAGCTACTAACATATTACCTCTTCCAGACTAGCTACCATAGATCTAGCTACTAACATATGATCTCTCCTTCCAGACTAGCTACCATAGATCTAGCTACTAACATATGATCTCTCCTTCCAGACTAGCTACCATAGATCTAGCTACTAACACATGATCTCTCCTCCCAGACTAGCTACCATAGATCTAGCTACCTTAGCTCTAGCTTCCTTAGCTCTAGCTACCATAGATCTAGCTACTAACATATTACCTCTCCATTCAGACTAGCTACCATAGATCTAGCTGCCATAGATCTAGC
>NW_027010317.1:27500-30000 GCF_036934945.1 Oncorhynchus masou masou
CCCCCTCTGTCTCCATATCTCCCTTCCTCCCTCTCTGTCTCCATATCTCCCTTCCTCCCTCCCTCTCTCTCTCCATATCTCCCTTCCTCCCTCTCTCTCTCCATATCTCCCTTCCTCCCCTTCTCTCTCCATATCTCCCTTCCTCCCTCTCTCTCCATATCTCCCTTCCTCTCCCTCTCTCCATATCTCCCTTCCTCCCTCTCTCTCTCCATATCTCCCTTCCTCTCCCTCTCTCCATATCTCCCTTCCTCCCTCTCTCTCTCCATATCTCCCTTCCTCCCCTTCTCTCTCCATATCTCCCTTCCTCCCTCTCTCTCCATATCTCCCTTCCTCTCCCTCTCTCCCATATCTCCTTCCTCCCTCTCTCTCTCCATATCTCCCTTCCTCCCTCTCTCTCCATATCTCCCTTCCTCCTCTCTGTCTCCATATCTCCCTTCCTCCCTCTCTCTCCATATCTCCCTTCCTCCCTCTCTCTCTCCATATCTCCCTTCCTCCCTCTCTCTCTCCATATCTCCCTTCCTCCCTCTCTCTCCATATCTCCCTTCCTCCCTCTCTGTCTCCATATCTCCATTCCTCCCTCTCTCTCTCCATATCTCCCTTCCTCCCTCTCTGTCTCCATATCTCCCTTCCTCCCTGTCTCTCTCCATATCTCCCTTCCTCCCTCTCTGTCTCCATATCTCCCTTCCTCCCTCTCTGTCTCCATATCTCCCTTCCTCCCTCTCTCTCCATATCTCCCTTCCTCCCTCTCTCTCCATATCTCCCTTCCTCCCTCTCTCTCTCCATATCTCCCTTCCTGTTCGTATCACAGTAACTTCTTTATCCCCAGATGTCAGTCAGTCTCTCCATACAGTGATGTATATAGTATATTCTAGAATTCATCCATGATGTCATAATGATAGTTTAACCAGGTTTCTAGGCTATATAGTATATTCTAGAATTCATCCATGATGTCATAATGATAGTTTAACCAGGTTTCTAGGATATATAGTATATTCTAGAATTCATCCATGATGTCATAATGACAGTTTAACCAGGTTTCTAGGCTATATAGTATATTCTAGAATTCATCCATGATGTCATAATGACAGTTTAACCAGGTTTCTAGGATATATAGTATATTCTAGAATTCATCCATGATGTCATAATGATAGTTTAACCAGGTTTCTAGGCTATATAGTATATTCTAGAATTCATCCATGATGTCATAATGACAGTTTAACCAGGTTTCTAGGATATATAGTATATTCTAGAATTCATCCATGATGTCATAATGACAGTTTAACCAGGTTTCTATGATATATAGTATATTCTAGAATTCATCCATGATGTCATAATGACAGTTTAACCAGGTTTCTAGGCTATATAGTATATTCTAGAATTCATCCATGATGTCATAATGATAGTTTAACCAGGTTTCTAGGATGTACAGTGGGGCAAAAAAGTATTTAGTCAGCCACCAATTGCGCAAGTTCTCCCACTTAAAAAGATGAGAGGCCTGTAATTTTCATCATAGGTTCACTTCAACTATGACAGACAAAATGAGAATAAAAAAATCCAGAAAATCACATTGTAGGATTTTTAAATTAATTTTTTTGCAAATTATGGTGGAAAATAAGTATTTGGTCACCTACAAACAAGCAAGATTTCTGTCTCTCACAGACCTGAAACTTCTTCTTTAAGAGGCTCCTCTGTCCTCCACTCGTTACCTGTATTAATGGCACCTGTTTGAACTTGTTATCAGTAGAAAAGACACCTGTCCACAACCTCAAACAGTCACACTCCAAACTCCACTATGGCCAAGACCAAAGAGCTGTCAAAGGACACCAGAAACAAAATTGTAGACCTGCACCAGGCTGGGAAGACTGGATCAGCAATAGCTTGGTTTGAGGAAATCAATTGTGGGAGCAATTATTAGTAAATGGAAAAATATAATAATAATAATATATCCCATTTAGCAGACGCTTTTGTCCAAAGCGACTTACAAGTCGGCTGGGGCCACTACTTTTACATATGGGTGGCTCCAGTGGGAATCGAACCCACGACGCTTGGCGTTGCAAGCGCCATGCTCTACCGACTGAGCCACACAGGACTCAAATGGAAGACATACAAGACCACTGATAATCTCCCTCGATCTGGGGCTCCACGCAAGATCTCACCCCGTGGGGTCAAAATGATCACAAGAACGGTGAGCAAAAATCCCAGAACCACACAGGGGGACCTAGTGAATGACCTGCAGAGAGCTGGGACCAAAGTAACAAAATCTACCATCAGTAACACACTACACCGCCCGGGACTCAAATTCTGCAGTGCCAGACGTGTCCCCCTGCTTAAGCCACACATGTCCAGGCCCGTCTGAAGTTTGCAAGAGAGCATTTGGATGATCCAGAAGAAGATTGTGAGAATGTCATATGGTCAGATGAAACCAAAATAGAACTTTTTGGTAAAAACTCAACTCGCCTCTCTCTATATTTCCATTCCTCCCTCCTTCTCTCCATTCCTC